>NW_026289936.1:0-32740 GCF_023373465.1 Oncorhynchus keta
TGTTGTTTTTGCCATCATTGTAAACCAAACCACACACACACACACACACACACACACACACACACACACACACACACACACACACACACACACACACACACACACACACACACACACACACACACACACACACACACACACACACACACACACACATTATATGATACATGTAGTAAACATGAGTGAGTCTTTGTCACACCCTGAACCATGGGAAGTGACAGAAATGTATGGGACCAGGGCACAAATAATAATATAATAATTATCATTCATTTTGCTCTTTATTTAGCCATCTTACATATCATTTGTTCATTGAACATTGTGAATAAGCGTGTTTGAAGGGACATAACTCTGCAGTGTTGGGTTGTATTGGAGAGAGTCTCAGTCTTAAATCATTTTCCACAATCATTCTGTGCCTGTATTTAGTTGTCATGCTAGTGAGGGCCAAGAATCCACTCTCACATAGGTACGTGGTTGCAAAGGGCATCAGTGTCTTAACAGCGCGTTTTGCCAAGACAGGATACTCTGAGTGCAGCCCTATCCAGAAATCTGGCAGTGTAGTCTGATTAAATCTAATTTTCACAGAGCTGCTTATTGCAATTTCGATGAGGTTCTCTTGTTCAGATATCGGTAAGTGGACTGGAGGCAGGGCATGAAAAGGGATGACAAATCCAGTTGTTTGTGTCATCCGTTTCCAGAAAGTACCTGTGTAAATGCGAAATCCAAATCACTCAGGTGTTTCACTATATCACATTTGACATGGTCCGTAAGCTTGAGTTCATTTGCATACAAAAAAAATCATACAATGATGGAAGGACCTGTGTGTTGTCCTTGTTAATGCAGACGGAGAAGAGCTCAACTTCTTAATCATCAATTCCGCACATTGAATATAGTTCGTGTGAGAAACAACATCACCCAGACAGGCCAGTCGTGTGAGAAAAACATCCCCAGACAGGCCAGTGTGTGAGAAACAACATCACGTCAGACAGGCCAGTCGTGTGAGAAACAACATCACCCAGACAGGCCAGCCGTGTGAGAAACAACATCACCCAGACAGGCCAGCCGTGTGAGAAACAACATCACCCAGACAGGCCAGTCGTGTGAGAAACAACATCACCCAGACAGTCCAGCCGTGTGAGAAACAACATCACCCAGACAGGCCAGTCGTGTGAGAAAAAACATCCCCCAGACAGGCCAGCCGTGTGAGAAACAACATCACCCAGACAGGCCAGCCGTGTGAGAAACAACATCACCCAGACAGGCCAGCCGTGTGAGAAACAACATCCCCAGACAGGCCAGCCGTGTGAGAAACAACATCACCCAGACAGGCCAGCCGTGTGAGAAACAACATCACCCAGACAGGCCAGTCGTGGAGAAACAACATCACCCAGACAGGCCAGCCGTGAGAAACAACATCCCCAGACAGGCCAGTCATGTGAGAAACAACATCACCCAGACAGGCCAGCCGTGTGAGAAACAACATCACCCAGACAGGCCAGTCGTGTGAGAAACAACATCCCCCAGACAGGCCAGTCGTGTGAGAAACAACATCACCCAGACAGGCCAGTCGTGTGAGAAACAACATCACCCAGACAGGCCAGTCGTGTGAGAAACAACATCACCCAGACAGGCCAGTCGTGTGAGAAACAACATCACCCAGACAGGCCAGCCGTGTGAGAAACACGTCATCATGCAAGCGGTCAGACAAGTGGAAAAACTATGGTCCATAAAGGTGTGCTGACCCTGGTGCTAGAGGGGGTACAGAATTTCTCAAATAAAAACATTTTTTGAATACTTTGCCCCATGATAACCAGCTCACTTCTGTATGTTGGCAAAGCAGTACATGGTCGCTGCTCATATCATTGCATAGTGCAGAAAATACACAAGAGTTCAGGGGTCTTGCTTTAACAAAGTTAACCATTTTCACTGTAGTGTCCAAAACGTATTTCAAGCTGGCATTCCCTTGGCAGCAAGAGTCTCTCGGTGGATGCTGCAGTCTACCCAAGAGTCTCTCGGTGGATGCTGCAGTCTACCCAAGAGCTTCTCGGTGGATGCTGCAGTGTACCCAAGAGTCTCTCGGTGGATGCTGCAGTGGCACCCAGAGCCTCTCGGTGGATGCTGCAGTATACCCAAGAGCCTCTCGGTGGATGCTGCAGTGTACCCAAGAGCCTCTCGGTGGATGCTGCAGTGTACCCAAGAGTCCTCGGTGGATGCTGCAGTGTACCCAAGAGCCTCTCGGTGGATGCTGCAGTGTACCCAAGAGTCTCTCGGTGGATGCTGCAGTCTACCCAAGAGTCTCTCGGTGGATGCTGCAGTCTACCCAAGAGCTTCTCGGTGGATGCTGCAGTGTACCCAAGTGGAGTCGGGAGCAACTGCTTGCACGTGTGTTACCACTCCACTATGTCTCCCTGTCCTGGCTTTTGCGCCATCAGTACAGATACCAACACATCTTGACCACCAAAGTCCATCTGATGTCACAAAGCTGTTCAATACTTTAAAAAATATAATCTCCTGTTGTCCTGGTTTCCAGTGGTTGGCAGAAGAGGATATCTTCCTTAATTGACCCCACATAAATGCTGTGCCAGGCCCGCCACGTCTGTTGACTCATCCAGCTGTAACAGACATATACCAGGAGCTGTGCCAGGCCCTCCACGTCTGTTGACTTATCCAGCTGTAACAGACATATACCAGGAGCTGTGCCAGGCCTGCCACGTCTGTTGACTCATCCAGCTGTAACAGACATATACCAGGAGCTGTGCCAGGCCCTCCACGTCTGTTGACTCATCCAGCTGTAACAGACATATACCAGGAGCTGTGCCAGGCCCTCCACGTCTGTTGACTCATCCAGCTGTAACAGATATACCAGGAGCTGTGCCAGGCCCTCCACGTCTGTTGACTCATCCAGCTGTAACAGACATATACCAGGAGCTGTGCCAGGCCCTCCACGTCTGTTGACTCATCCAGCTGTAACAGACATATACCAGGAGCTGTGCCAGGCCCTCCACGTCTGTTGACTCATCCAGCTGTAACAGACATATACCAGGAGCTGTGCCAGGCCCTCCACGTCTGTTGACTCATCCAGCTGTAACAGACATATACCAGGAGCTGTGCCAGGCCTGCCACGTCTGTTGACTCATCCAGCTGTAACAGACATATACCAGGAGCTGTGCCAGGCCCTCCACGTCTGTTGACTCATCCAGCTGTAACAGACATATACCAGGAGCTGTGCCAGGCCCTCCACGTCTGTTGACTCATCCAGCTGTAACAGACATATACCAGGAGCTGTGCCAGGCCCTCCACGCCTGTTGACTCATCCAGCTGTAACAGACATATGCCAGGAGCTGTGCCAGGCCCTCCATGTCTGTTGACTCATCCAGCTGTAACTGACATATACCAGGAGCTGTGCCAGGCCCTCCACGTCTGTTGACTCATCCAGCTGTAACAGACATATACCAGGAGCTGTGCCAGGCCCTCCACGTCTGTTGACTCATCCAGCTGTAACAGACATATACCAGGAGCTGTGCCAGGCCCTCCACATCTGTTGACTCATCCAGCTGTAACTGACATATACCAGGAGCTGTGCCAGGCCTGCCACATCTGTTGACTCATCCAGCTGTAACAGACATATACCAGGAGCTGTGCCAGGCCCTCCACGTCTGTTGACTCATCCATCTGTAATAGACATATACCAGGAGCTGTGCCAGGCCCTCCACGTCTGTTGACTCATCCATCTGTAATAGACATATACCAGGAGCTGTGCCAGGCCCTCCACGCCTGTTGACTCATCCAGCTGTAAGAGACATATACCAGGAGCTGTGCCAGGCCCTCCACGTCTGTTGATGAATTTTCTCTCTCTCTCTCTCTCTCTCTCTCTCTTGATCTCAATGTCAAGAGGCAAACATACTATCAGGAATCACACACATCCTCTCATCACATCCCAACAAAGCAATGATGAGATATTAGCCATGATAAACTGAAACACACTGAAACAGACAAAGGCAAGCACACATGCAATTAATCTCTCTCTCTATCTCTCTCTCTCTCTCTCTCTCTCTCTCTCTCTCTCTCTCTCTCTCTCTCTCTCTCTCTCTCTCTCTCTCTCTCTCTCTCTCTCTCTCTCTCTCTCTCTCTCTCTCTCTCTCTCTCTCTCTCTCTCTCTCTCTCTCTCTCTCTCTCTCTCTCTCCCTCCCTCTCCAATTCATAGGGGCTTTACTGCCATGGGAAATGTGTTTACATTGCCAAAGCAAGTGAAGTAAATAATAACCAAAAGTGAGAAGAATTTAACAGTAAACAGTGCAATTAAAACGTTTTAAAAAGATAAAGACGTTTCAAGTGTTATATTGTCAGCTACAATGAACAGTGTTTTAGCAATGTGCAATGTTGTTTAAGCTTCACTGGTTGCCCTTTTCTCATGACAACAGGCTACAAATCTTGCTGCTGTGATTGAACACTGCGGTATTTCACCTACCAGAAGTGTATCAATGTTTAATTTGTTTCAAATGATTTGTGGGTCTGTTTGATCTGTGGGAGATACAGTGCATTCAAAGTATTCAGTCCCATTGAACGTTTTACACATTTTATTAAGTTACAGCCTTATTCTAATATGGATTAAATAAATACATGTCCTCATCAATCTACACACAATACCCATAATGACATCACAATACCCCATATGACATCACAATACCCCACAATGACATCACAATACCCATTAATGATAAAGCGAAAACTTTTTTCTTTTTTGATTTTACCAAATGTATTAAATATAAAAACAGAAAAACCTTATTTACATAAGTCTTCAGACCCTTTGATATGAGTCTCGAAATTGAGCTTCCATTGATCATCCTTGAGATGTTTTTACAACTTGATTGGAGTCCACCTGTGGCAAATGTAATTGATTGGACATGACTTGGAAAGGCATACAACTGTTTATATTAGGTCCCACAGTTGACAGTGCATGTCCATAGAACTCTGAAAAAAAAAACTCTGGCACAGTTCCTCCTACCTGACAGGGCTGTCCCTCCTACTTGACAGGGATGTCCCTCCTACTTCACTGGGCTGTCCCTCCTACTTGACAGGGCTGTCCCTCCTACTTGACAGGGCTGTCCCTCCTACTTGATAGGGATGTCCCTCCTACTTCACTGGCCTGTTCCTCCTACCTGACAGGGCTGCCCATTCTACCTGACAGGGCTGTTCCACAACTGAGGGTCTTTAATAGGGAATGCTCCGACACCCGGCCTGGTTCTATATCTAGGAACCGGCTTGTGGGAGCAGAGCACCCTCACTGGGTTGTATGGAACGATCTGTCAGATAAGAGGGGCCAGGGCCATGTCCCTCCTTCCTACCTGACAGGGCTAACCCTCCTACCTGACAGGGCTAACCCTCCTACCTGACAGGGCTAACCCTCCTACCTGACAGGGCTAACCCTCCTACCTGACAGGGCTAACCCTCCTACCTGACAGGGCTAACCCTCCTACCTGACAGGGCTAACCTTCCTACCTGACAGGGCTAACCCTCCTACCTGACAGGGCTAACCCTCCTACCTGACAGGGCTAACCCTCCTACCTGACAGGGCTAACCTTCCTACCTGACAGGGCTAACCCTCCTACCTGACAGGGCTAACCCTCCTACCTGACAGGGCTAACCCTCCTACCTGACAGGGCTAACCCTCCTACCTGACAGGGCTAACCCTCCTACCTGACAGGGCTAACCCTCCTACCTGACAGTGCTAACCCTCCTACCTGACAGGGCTAACCCTCCTACCTGACAGGGCTAACCCTCCTACCTGACAGGGGCCAGGGCCATGCAGGATTTTAAAATCAGACCGATACTTTACAGGCATCCAGTGTGGTGCAGATAAACGTGAAGTGATGTGCTCATTCCTTCTAGTGCTGCAGTGTTCTGGACCAGATCTAAATATCTAATAGTAGAGACTGAGCAGCTGGACAGGAGGGCATTACAGTAGTCCAGCCTAGATGATAGTAGAGACTGAGCAGCTGGACAGGAGAACATTACAGTAGTCCAGCCTAGATGATAGTAGAGACTGAGCAGCTGGACAGGAGGGCATTACAGTAGTCCAGCCTAGATGATAGTAGAGACTGAGCAGCTGGACAGGAGAACATTACAGTAGTCCAGCCTAGATGATAGTAGAGACTGAGCAGCTGGACAGGAGGGCATTACAGTAGTCCAGCCTAGATGATAGTAGAGACTGAGCAGCTGGACAGGAGGGCATTATAGTAATCTAGCCTAGATGATAGTAGAGACTGAACAGCTGGACAGGAGGGCATTACAGTAGTCCAGCCTAGATGATAGTAGAGACTGAGCAGCTGGACAGGAGAACATTACAGTAGTCCAGCCTAGATGATAGTAGAGACTGAGCAGCTGGACAGGAGGGCATTACAGTAGTCCAGCCTAGATGATAGTAGAGACTGAGCAGCTGGACAGGAGGGCATTACAGTAGTCCAGCCTAGATGATAGTAGAGACTGAGCAGCTGGACAGGAGGGCATTACAGTAGTCCAGCCTAGATGATAGTAGAGACTGAGCAGCTGGACAGGAGGGCATTACAGTAGTCTAGCCTAGATGATAGTAGAGACTGAGCAGCTGGACAGGAGGGCATTATAGTAATCTAGCCTAGATGATAGTAGAGACTGAGCAGCTGGACAGGAGGGCATTATAGTAATCTAGCCTAGATGATAGTAGAGACTGAGCAGCTGGACAGGAGGGCATTATAGTAATCTAGCCTAGATGATAGTAGAGACTGAGCAGCTGGACAGGAGGGCATTATAGTAATCTAGCCTAGATGATAGTAGAGACTGAGCAGCTGGACAGGAGGGCATTATAGTAATCTAGCCTAGATGATAGTAGAGACTGAGCAGCTGGACAGGAGGGCATTACAGTAGTCTAGCCTAGATGATAGTAGAGACTGAGCAGCTGGACAGGAGGGCATTACAGTAGTCCAGCCTAGATGATAGTAGAGACTGAGCAGCTGGACAGGAGGGCATTATAGTAATCTAGCCTAGATGATAGTAGAGACTGAGCAGCTGGACAGGAGGGCATTATAGTAATCTAGCCTAGATGATAGTAGAGACTGAGCAGCTGGACAGGAGGGCATTACAGTAGTCTAGCCTAGATGATAGTAGAGACTGAGCAGCTGGACAGGAGGGCATTATAGTAATCTAGCCTAGATGATAGTAGAGACTGAGCAGCTGGACAGGAGGGCATTATAGTAATCTAGCCTAGATGATAGTAGAGACTGAGCAGCTGGACAGGAGGGCATTATAGTAATCTAGCCTAGATGATAGTAGAGACTGAGCAGCTGGACAGGAGGGCATTATAGTAATCTAGCCTAGATGATAGTAGAGACTGAACAGCTGGACAGGAGGGCATTACAGTAGTCTAGCCTAGATGATAGTAGAGACTGAGCAGCTGGACAGGAGGGCATTATAGTAATCTAGCCTAGATGATAGTAGAGACTGAGCAGCTGGACAGGAGGGCATTATAGTAATCTAGCCTAGATGATAGTAGAGACTGAGCAGCTGGACAGGAGGGCATTATAGTAATCTAGCCTAGATGATAGTAGAGACTGAGCAGCTGGACAGGAGGGCATTATAGTAATCTAGCCTAGATGATAGTAGAGACTGAGCAGCTGGACAGGAGGGCATTATAGTCATCTAGCCTAGATGATAGTAGAGACTGAGCAGCTGGACAGGAGGGCATTATAGTCATCTAGCCTAGATGATAGTAGAGACTGAACAGCTGGACAGGAGGGCATTACAGTAGTCTAGCCTAGATGATAGTAGAGACTGAGCAGCTGGACAGGAGGGCATTATAGTAATCTAGCCTAGATGATAGTAGAGACTGAGCAGCTGGACAGGAGGGCATTATAGTAATCTAGCCTAGATGATAGTAGAGACTGAGCAGCTGGACAGGAGGGCATTATAGTAATCTAGCCTAGATGATAGTAGAGACTGAGCAGCTGGACAGGAGGGCATTATAGTCATCTAGCCTAGATGATAGTAGAGACTGAGCAGCTGGACAGGAGGGCATTATAGTCATCTAGCCTAGATGATAGTAGAGACTGAGCAGCTGGACAGGAGGGCATTATAGTAATCTAGCCTAGATGATAGTAGAGACTGAGCAGCTGGACAGGAGGGCATTATAGTCATCTAGCCTAGATGATAGTAGAGACTGAGCAGCTGGACAGGAGGGCATTATAGTCATCTAGCCTAGATGATAGTAGAGACTGAGCAGCTGGACAGGAGGGCATTATAGTCATCTAGCCTAGATGATAGTAGAGACTGAACAGCTGGACAGGAGGGCATTACAGTAGTCTAGCCTAGATGATAGTAGAGACTGAGCAGCTGGACAGGAGGGCATTATAGTAATCTAGCCTAGATGATAGTAGAGACTGAGCAGCTGGACAGGAGGGCATTATAGTAATCTAGCCTAGATGATAGTAGAGACTGAGCAGCTGGACAGGAGGGCATTATAGTAATCTAGCCTAGATGATAGTAGAGACTGAGCAGCTGGACAGGAGGGCATTATAGTAATCTAGCCTAGATGATAGTAGAGACTGAGCAGCTGGACAGGAGGGCATTATAGTAATCTAGCCTAGATGATAGTAGAGACTGAGCAGCTGGACAGGAGGGCATTATAGTAATCTAGCCTAGATGATAGTAGAGACTGAGCAGCTGGACAGGAGGGCATTATAGTAATCTAGCCTAGATGATAGTAGAGACTGAGCAGCTGGACAGGAGGGCATTATAGTAATCTAGCCTAGATGATAGTAGAGACTGAGCAGCTGGACAGGAGGGCATTACAGTAGTCTAGCCTAGATGATAGTAGAGACTGAGCAGCTGGACAGGAGGGCATTACAGTAGTCTAGCCTAGATGATAGTAGAGACTGAGCAGCTGGACAGGAGGGCATTATAGTAATCTAGCCTAGATGATAGTAGAGACTGAGCAGCTGGACAGGAGGGCATTATAGTAATCTAGCCTAGATGATAGTAGAGACTGAGCAGCTGGACAGGAGGGCATTACAGTAGTCCAGCCTAGATTAAACAAATACATGGACCAGATTCTCGGGCATCTGGCTGTGCGATGAAGTTTCTAATTCTGAAAACATTCCTGAGATTGAAGTATGTTGTTCTGGATGTGATTTTACAGTGCCTTGCGAAAGTATTCGGCCCCCTTGAACTTTGCGACCTTTTGCCACATTTCAGGCTTCAAACATAATGATATAAAACTGTATTTTTTGTGAAGAATCAACAACAAGTGGGACACAATCATGAAGTGGAACAACATTTATTGGATATTTTTTAACAAATCAAAAACTGAAAAATACAGCGTGCAAAATTATTCAGCCCCTTAAGTTAATACTTTGTAGCGCCACCTTTTGCTGCGATTACAGCTGTAAGTCGCTTGGGGTAAGTCTCTATCAGTGTTGCACATCGAGAGACTGAAATTTTTTTCCCATTCCTCCTTGCAAAACAGCTCGAGCTCAGTGAGGTTGGATGGAGAGCATTTGTGAACAGCAGTTTCTGTTCCTGTTTTGACTAATTTAATAGAGTGGGTTAGGTCTGATCTATACCAAATTAAAATACCCCTGAGTTTCTACCCTATGTCACACCTGGTAGTTTGGTGGATGGGACTACCAGCTCTCTGTAACACTTGCTCTCTCTCAATAGATAAGATGTACTTTCCTCTCTCTGCTGGTCTTTCTATCTAATCCTCTCTCTCTCTCAATAGATGAGATGTATTTTCCTCTCCGACAACCTTTTATAATAATAATAATATAATATATGCCATTTAGCAGACGCTTTTATCCAAAGCGACTTACAGTCATGTGTGCATACATTCTACGTATGGGTGGTCCCGGGGGAATCGAACCCACTACCCTGGCGTTACAAGCGCCATGCTCTACCAACTGTGCTACAGAAGGATGAACCACTCTATACAGTTCAGGAAATTCAGAGGCACAGCAGCCTATTTCTCTCTCTCTCTCGTTATGTAGCAAGGAGGTAAAGGAACAATCACCACCACTGGTATTAACTAGACTGGGGCTTTATTTTAGTCACCGTCTCACAAGTCAGCCGCTGGTGTGGCCTATTAAAACCTCTTTGGGATTGGGGGTTGGTGGGTCCCCTGCGGGGATTGGTGGGTCCCCTGCGGGGGTTGGTGGGTCCCCTGCGGGGTTGGTGGGTCCCCTGCGGGGATTGGTGGGTCCCCTGCGGGGTTGGTGGGTCCCCTGCGGGGTTGGTGGGTCCCCTGCGGGGTTGGTGGGTCCCCCTGCGGGGATTGGGTGGGTCCCCTGCGGGGTTGGTGGGTCCCCTGCGGGGTTGGTGGGTCCCCCTGCGGGGTTGGTGGGTCCCCTGCGGGGGTTGGTGGGTCCCCTGCGGGGGTTGGTGGGTCCCCTGCGGGGTTGGTGGGTCCCCCTGCGGGACGTTTGAGCTAACGTAGGCTAATGCGATTACAATGAGGTTGTCAGTAACAAGAACATTTCCCGGGATATCGACATATCTGATATGGGCAGAAAGCTTGCATTCTTGTTAATCTAACTGCACTGTCCAATTTACAGTATCTATTACAGTGAAATAATACCATGCTATTGTGTGAGGAGAGTGCATAGTTTTGAACGTGAACAGTTACTAATAAACAAATTAGGCACGTTTGGACAGTCTTGTACAATACATTTTAACAGATATGCAATGGTTCATTGGATCAGTCTGAAACTTTGCACATACACTGCTGCCATCTAGTGGACAAAGTCTAAATTGCAGCTCGGCTGGAATAATACGTTATGGCCTTTGTCTTGCAAAAATATGTTTTTTATTTGTTTTATCTTTTACCAGACCTAATGTGTTATATTATTCTAGATTCCTTTCACGTTTGCATGTCCTTGCTTCAGAGCCTGAGCTTCAGGCAGTTAGATTTGGGTATGTCATTTTAGGCGAAAATTTAAAAAAAGATACTGTGAAGAGACGAAACCCTGAGGACAGTTTGGAGCAAATCACCTGGTCGGTTTTATCTCTCTGTCCATCTGAGTAAATCCAATAAGCAGTGTCCATCTCTCTCTTCTCTCTCTCCACTCACTCATTCACTCTCTCACACACACACATTCTCTCTCTCACACACACTCATTCACTCTCTCAGACATGCTTTTTAACCCTCTCTTTATTTCCCTTTTCTCTGGATTTCACCCTGTCTTTCACTCTGGCTCTCTCATTTTCACTTAATCTCGGTCTCTACCCCTCCAAACTGAGATAACAACATGGGAACCAACAACCCCCAATGCCCTGGCTGAGAGCTGGCATAACAACAAGGGAACCAACAACCCCCAAGGCCCTGGCTGACAGCTGGCATAACAACATGGGAACCAACAACCCCCAAGGCCCTGGCTGAGAGCTGGCATAACAACATGGGAACCAACAACCCCCAAGGCCCTGGCTGACAGCTGGCATAACAACATGGGAACCAACAACCCCCAAGGCCCTGGCTGACAGCTGGCATAACAACATGGGAACCAACAACCCCCAAGGCCCTGGCTGACAGCTGGCATAACAACATGGGAACCAACAACCCCCAAGGCCCTGGCTGACAGCTGAAGTAACAACATGGGAACCAACAACCCCGTGGCCTTGGCTGACAGCTGGCATAACAACATGGGAACCAACAACCCCCAAGGCCCTGGCTGACAGCTGAAGTAACAACATGGGAACCAACAACCCCCAAGGCCCTGGCTGACAGCTGGCATAACAACATGGGAACCAACAACCCCCAAGGCCCTGGCTGACAGCTGGCATAACAACATGGGAACCAACAACCCCCAAGGCCCTGGCTGACAGCTGAAGTAACAACATGGGAACCAACAACCCCGTGGCCCTGGCTGACAGCTGGCATAACAACATGGGAACCAACAACCCCCAAGGCCCTGGCTGACAGCTGGCATAACAACATGGGAACCAACAACCCCCCAAGGCCATGGCTGACAGCTGGCATAACAACATGGGAACCAACAACCCCCGTGGCCCTGGCTGACAGCTGGCATAACAACATGGGAACCAACAACCCCCCAAGGCCCTGGCTGACAGCTGGCATAACAACATGGGAACCAACAACCCCCAAGGCCCTGGCTGACAGCTGGCATAACAACAAGGGAACCAACAACCCCCCAAGGCCCTGGCTGACAGCTGGCATAACAACATGGGAACCAACAACCCCCAAGGCCATGGCTGACAGCTGGCATAACAACATGGGAACCAACAACCCCCCAAGGCCCTGGCTGACAGCTGGCATAACAACAAGGGAACCAACAACCCCCAAGGCCCTGGCTGACAGCTGAAGTAACAACATGGGAACCAACAACCCCCAAGGCCCTGGCTGACAGCTGGCGTAACATCAAGGGAACCTACAACCCCCAAGGCCCTGGCTGACAGCTGGCATAACAACATGGGAACCTACAACCCCCAAAGCCCTGGCTGACAGCTGAAGTAACAACATGGGAACTAACAACCCCCAAGGCCCTGGCTGACAAGCTGGCATAACAACATGGGAACCAACAACCCCCAAGGCCCTGGCTGACAGCTGGCATAACAACAAGGGAACCAACAACCCCCCAAGGCCCTGGCTGACAGCTGAAGTAACAACATGGGAAACCAACAACCCCCAAGGCCCTGGCTGACAAGCTGGCATAACAACATGGGAACCAACAACCCCCAAGGCCCTGGCTGACAGCTGAAGTAACAACATGGGAACCAACAACCCCCAAGGCCCTGGCTGACAGCTGAAGTAACAACATGGGAACCAACAACCCCCGTGGCCTTGGCTGACAGCTGGCATAACAACATGGGAACCAACAACCCCCAAGGCCCTGGCTGACAGCTGAAGTAACAACATGGGAACCAACAACCCCGTGGCCTTGGCTGACAGCTGGCATAACAACATGGGAACCAACAACCCCCAAGGCCCTGGCTGACAGCTGGCATAACAACATGGGAACCTACAACGCCCCAAGGCCCTGGCTGACAGCTGGCATAACAACATGGGAACCAACAACCCCCGTGGCCCTGGCTGAGAGCTGGCATAACAACATGGGAACCAACAACCCCCAAGGCCCTGGCTGACAGCTGGCATAACAACATGGGAACCAACAACCCCCAAGGCCATGGCTGACAGCTGGTATAACAACATGGGAACCAACAACCCCGTGGCCCTGGCTGACAGCTGGCATAACAACATGGGAACCAACAACCCCCAAGGCCCTGGCTGACAGCTGGCATAACAACATGGGAACCAACAACCCCCAAGGCCCTGGCTGACAGCTGGCATAACAACAAGGGAACCAACAACCCCCAAGGCCCTGGCTGACAGCTGGCATAACAACATGGGAACCAACAACCCCCAAGGCCCTGGCTGACAAGCTGGCATAACAACATGGGAACCAACAACCCCCAAGGCCCTGGCTGACAGCTGAAGTAACAACATGGGAACCAACAACCCCCAAGGCCCTGGCTGACAGCTGAAGTAACAACATGGGAACCAACAACCCCGTGACCTTGGCTGACAGCTGGCATAACAACATGGGAACCAACAACCCCCAAGGCCCTGGCTGACAGCTGAAGTAACAACATGGGAACCAACAACCCCCAAGGCCCTGGCTGACAGCTGGCATAACAACATGGGAACCAACAACCCCCCAAGGCCATGGCTGACAGCTGGCATAACAACATGGGAACCAACAACCCCCCAAGGCCCTGGCTGACAGCTGAAGTAACAACATGGGAACCAACAACCCCGTGGCCTTGGCTGACAGCTGGCATAACAACATGGGAACCAACAACCCCCCAAGGCCCTGGCTGACAGCTGGCATAACAACATGGGAACCTACAACCCCCCAAGGCCCTGGCTGACAGCTGGCATAACAACATGGGAACCAACAACCCCCCGTGGCCCTGGCTGAGAGCTGGCATAACAACATGGGAACCAACAACCCCCCAAGGCCCTGGCTGACAGCTGGCATAACAACATGGGAACCAACAACCCCCCAAGGCCATGGCTGACAGCTGGCATAACAACATGGGAACCAACAACCCCCGTGGCCCTGGCTGACAGCTGGCATAACAACATGGGAACCAACAACCCCCCAAGGCCCTGGCTGACAGCTGGCATAACAACATGGGAACCAACAACCCCCCAAGGCCCTGGCTGACAGCTGGCATAACAACAAGGGAACCAACAACCCCCCAAGGCCCTGGCTGACAGCTGGCATAACAACATGGGAACCAACAACCCCCCAAGGCCATGGCTGACAGCTGGCATAACAACATGGGAACCAACAACCCCCCAAGGCCCTGGCTGACAGCTGGCATAACAACAAGGGAACCAACAACCCCCCAAGGCCCTGGCTGACAGCTGAAGTAACAACATGGGAACCAACAACCCCCAAGGCCCTGGCTGACAGCTGGCATAACAACATGGGAACCTACAACCCCCAAGGCCCTGGCTGACAGCTGAAGTAACAACATGGGAACCAACAACCCCCAAGGCCCTGGCTGACAAGCTGGCATAACAACATGGGAACCAACAACCCCCAAGGCCCTGGCTGACAGCTGGCATAACAACAAGGGAACCAACAACCCCCCAAGGCCCTGGCTGACAGCTGAAGTAACAACATGGGAACCAACAACCCCCCTGGCCCTGGCTGACAGCTGGCATAACAACATGGGAACCAACAACCCCCCAAGGCCCTGGCTGACAGCTGAAGTAACAACATGGGAACCAACAACCCCCCAAGGCCCTGGCTGACAGCTGAAGTAACAACATGGGAACCAACAACCCCCCAAGGCCCTGGCTGACAGCTGGCATAACAACATGGGAACCAACAACCCCCCAAGGCCCTGGCTGAGAGCTGGCATAACAACATGGGAACCAACAACCCCCCAAGGCCCTGGCTGACAGCTGGCATAACAACATGGGAACCAACAACCCCCCAAGGCCCTGGCTGACAGCTGAAGTAACAACATGGGAACCAACAACCCCCAAGGCCCTGGCTGAGAGCTGGCATAACAACATGGGAACCAACAACCCCCCAAGGCCCTGGCTGACGAGCTGGCATAACAACATGGGAACCAACAACCCCCCAAGGCCCTGGCTGACAGCTGAAGTAACAACATGGGAACCAACAACCCCCAAGGCCCTGGCTGACAGCTGAAGTAACAACATGGGAACCTACAACCCCCAAGGCCCTGGCTGACAGCTGGCATAACAACATGGGAACCAACAACCCCCAAGGCCCTGGCTGAGAGCTGGCATAACAACATGGGAACCAACAACCCCCAAGGCCCTGGCTGAGAGCTGGCATAACAACATGGGAACCAACAACCCCCAAGGCCCTGGCTGACAGCTGAAGTAACAACATGGGAACCAACAACCCCCAAGGCCCTGGCTGAGAGCTGGCATAACAACATGGGAACCAACAACCCCCCAAGGCCCTGGCTGACAAGCTGGCATAACAACATGGGAACCAACAACCCCAATGGCCCTGGCTGACAGCTGGCATAACAACATGGGAACCAACAACCCCCCAAGGCCCTAGCTGAGAGCTGGCATAACAACATGGGAACCAACAACCCCAATGGCCCTGGCTGACAGCTGAAGTAACAACATCAGTGTGGATGAGGAGCAGTGATCTCAGCATTAACATATTGTATTATTGTGTGCGTGTGTGTGTGTGTGTGTCACAGTATTAGCATATTGTAGCAATTGTGATTGTGTTTGATTAATTAAAACCCACGCAAACACTAGTGGTCCCTGAGCAGGTGCTGAGAGAGAAAGAGAGATAGAGAGAGATGGAGACAGAGAGAGACAGATAGATGGAAACTGAGAGAGCAGGTTACAGAGAAAGCCAGGGGGAGAGAGTGGGAGAAAGAGCGAGCAAGAGAGCGAGCGAGGGTTACTGAGAGAGACAGAGAGAGAGAGACCAACATAGTCTTCTTCAAACAGTAATCAGTACCTTCATCTCCTGTTTCAAGTACACTACCTGGACAGGACCCTAGTCTATCGCAGGGCACTACCCCAGTCTATCCCCTTAATGCTTAGTGCCAAGCAGAGACACATCGGGTCCCACTTTGACCGTCTCTGGTATGACTCTGCCAGGGATCAAAACTCCCAACCTTCCAATCTCGGGACGCACACTAACCACAAGGCCATTGAGTTGGTTTCCCACAGCTCTAAGTACAGACTCCTAAACATTTCCCTGTAAGTGATAGTGGCAGGTAGCCTTGAGGTTACTGGTTCGAATCCGCGAGCCGACGATGTGAAAATCTGTTGCTGTGCCCTTGAGCATGGCTGATAACACCAATTGCTCAAGGAGCGCTGGACAATGGTGACCTTGGCTGTGACCCCACTCTCCAAGGGTGTCTCAGGGGACCCACTGGGCACACACTGGTTGAATCAATGTTGTTTCCACGTAATTTCGAAGACAGTTTTCTGAACCAACGTGCAATTGGTGTTTGTTGCCAGTGGCGAGTTGGGATGTGCAAGAAACACACTTGTACACGTGTGTAACAGGACTAGGGGCTGTTGCGGTGACCCCAGTAAAATTCCACGTGACTGTTGAGTCACGGTAATCTCCTCTTATGCACTCTGGACATGTGTTCATTAGTACCCAACTCGCTAACAACATTTATTTTTAATTTTGTTTAATTGGTCGCTAATTTCCTGGTACTCAGGGCTCTATTGTCCCTCCATCAGGTCCTAATGGCCTGGTACTCAGGGCTCTATTGTCCCTCCATCAGGTCCTAATGGCCTGGTAATCAGGGCTCTATTGTCCCTCCATCAGGTCCTAATTCCCTGGTACTCAGGTCTCTATTGTCCCTCCATCAGGTCCCAATGCCCTGGTAATCAGGGCTCTATTGTCCCTCCATCAGGTCCTAATTCCCTGGTACTCAGGTCTCTATTGTCCCTCCATCAGGTCCCAATGCCCTGGTAATCAGGGCTCTATTGTCCCTCCATCAGGTCCTAATTCCCTGGTACTCAGGGCACTATTGTCCCTCCATCAGGTCCTAATGGCCTGGTACTCAGGGCTCTATTGTCCCTCCATCAGGTCCTAATGGCCTGGTACTCAGGGCTCTATTGTCCCTCCATCAGGTCCTAATTCCCTGGTACTCAGGGCACTATTGTCCCTCCATCAGGTCCTAATGGCCTCGCACTCAGGGCTCTATTGTCCCTCCAGCAGGTCCTAATGGCCTCGCACTCAGGGCTCTATTGTCCCTCCATCTGGTCCTAATGACGTGGTACTCAGGGCTCTATTGTCCCTCCATCAGGTCCTAATGGCCTCGTACTCAGAGATCGATTGTCCCTCTAACCACTCTGATATCAATGCAAATTTAATCTAAAATCTCATCAAACACTGATCATCAAAACAGTAACGTGCTTCTAAAACTCACCTCACTGTGATCGATCAATTTGAAGAAAGAAGTTTAACAGCAGGTTGAAACTGAGTGTAAAACATGGTCGTAGTGGATGTTGTTTCAAAGCTCAAAACAATGAAATGGGACAGTGCTTTCTTTCTTTCTTTTTATTTCTTGTTATTTTAATTAACCTGTATTTAACCTCTTGAACCTCTGGGGGCAGTATTTCATTTTTGGATGAAAAACGTTCCCGTTTTAAACAAGATATTTTGTCACGAAAAGATGCTCGACTATGCATATAATTGACAGCTTAGGAAAGAAAACACTCTGACGTTTACAAAACTGCAAAGATATTGTCTGTGAGTGCCACAGAACTAATGCTACAGGCGAAACAAGATGTAATTTCATACAGGAAGTGAGACAGATTTTGGAGGTGCTGTGTTCCAATGTCTCCTTATATGGCTGTGAATGCGCAAGGAATGAGCCTACACTTTCTGTCGTTTCCCCAAGGTGTCTGCAGCATTGTGACGTATTTGTAGGCATATCATTGGAAAATTGACCATAAGAGACTACATTTACCAGGTGTCCGCTCGGTGTCCTCCGTCTAAACTATTGCGTAATCTCCAGGTGCGTGCATTTTTCCATTTTGAACAGAGGAGAAACCAAACTGCAACGAGTGATTTATCATCGAATAGATATGTGAAAAACACCTTGAGGATTGATTCTAAACAATGTTTGCCATGTTTCTGTTGATATTATGGAGTTCATTTGGAAAAAAGTTTGCGTTGTAATGACTGACTTTTCGGGTTTTATTCTTAGCCAAACGTGATGAACAAAATGGAGCGATTTCTCCTACACAAATGATATTTTTGGAAAAACTGAACATTTGCTATCTAACCGAGAGTCTCCTCATTGAAAACATCCGAAGTTCTTCAACAGTAAATTATTTTATTTGAATGCTTTTCTTGTTTATGTGAAAATGTTGCCTGCTGAATGCTAGGCTTAATGCTATGCTAGCTATCAATACTCTTACACAAATGCTTGTGTAGCTATGGTTGAAAAGCATTTTTTGAAAATCTGAGATGACAGTGTTGTTAACAAAAGGCTAAGCTTGTGAGTCAATATATTTATTTAAATTTTTTTGCGATTTTCATGAATAGTTAACGTAGCGTTATGGTAATGAGCTTGAGGCTATAAAGACGCTCCCGGATACGGGATTGCTCGTCGCAACAGGTTAACTAGGCAAGTCAGTTAAGAAACAAATTCTTATTCACAGTGACGGCCTAGGGTGATTAATTCAAAAATCCTCATATGCATACAGGAGCTCATGCATATGCATCGACCTACAGTATTTATGAGCCCAAGTCCTCCCCCCAGAACACAAAAAAAACCACAGAATTAAAATAATGATTGAGCCGTTACAAAATAAATAGCTTACCGTATATTACGCAAAAAAAAAAAAGATTTTAAAGATTTGGTACATAATTGATTTTGCCTAAAGGCTACTCCAAAATTAAACTAATTATATTTAATATCACCTTTCAGTGTGGACTGTATTATTAGGCATACTGGATGGACTGGTTACTTTATGCTACACTCCAAACGTTCTATCCATGAATCTGGGAGCGCTTGAGGACGTATAGGCCTAGCCGATGCTCTTGTTTCATTGATTGTGCAGGGCGACTTACAGAGTTAGCCTACAATTATAGTGACTTTGTATTTGATATTTGAATAGCCTAGTTATAGGGATTTTTAAAAATATTTTCAGAATTAATAAAGGACACGTTAATTCACTTTAGCTAACAAATATTTCACCACCATGCGTTTCCATATCCTCCTCGCTCGCCTGGAGCGGCAGCGTAAGCCTAGTGGTTAGAGCGTTGGACTAGTAACTGGAAGGTTGCGAGTTCAAACCCCGAGCTGACAAGGTACAAATCTGTCGTTCTGCCCCTGAACAGGCAGTTAACCCACTGTTCCCAGGCCGTCATTGAAAATGAGAATATGTTCTTAACTGACTTGCCTGGTTAAATAAAAGTTTAAAAAATAATAATAATAATTAATTTCGTTCTTGAGCGCGCAGAGAGACAGGCCTGACAGGGCTGTTTATTGAAATATGTTTGGACGTGAAAACATGTTACCATCGACGTTCCCGAACTGATTTGAATTGGTTCCCCAAAATGAAGCACTGGGAAGTTGCGGAAACCGGGTTGGAGATCCCATGGCATACAGAGTTTGGATGGGAATATCACCTGGGAATATCACCAGGCTGCATGCTCGTCAAACAGTTGTTGATGGTGGAGTGAAATAACCAGAGTAATCTACCTGGCATTATTGACAAGCGAACTGGTGGGAAAGAGGCCTCCATTTGCCAGATTAAATGTATTTATTTTCGTGACCGTTTCATTTTATAAACGGGCCATTCATAATCGATTTTACATTTTAGACTACATTATATTGAGAATAGTCTGATAGGTGAACATTTGATCACTTGATGAGAGAACAGCTGTGTAAAGCCTGAGATAAGGAACAGAGCCCGATATTTTGGGCGACTTTCTTAGATCATCATTCGCCTATAGTCCCGTCATGCAGCCCATTAATGTTTTGATTTCAAAAAACATTCTAAGGTTTGTATCATTCACAAGTAAAGATGCCTAAAAACTCCAAAATCTAGCACATAAAGTAGGACCTATTTCAAATTATCACTTTTATGCTCAACATAGTCACTTCATATGCCACATAGTCACTTCATATGCAACATAGTCACTTCATATGCAACATAGTCACTCTATATGCAACATAGTCACTTCATATACAACATAGTCACTCTATATACAACATAGTCACTCCATATACAACATAGTCACTTCATATACAACATAGTCACTCTATATACAACATAGTCACTTCATATACAACATAGTCACTTCATATACAACATAGTCACTCCATATACAACATAGTCACTTCATATACAACATAGTCACTCTATATGCAACATAGTCACTTCATATACAACATAGTCACTTCATATACAACATAGTCACTCCATATACAACATAGTCACTTCATATACAACATAGTCACTTCATATACAACATAGTCACTTCATATGCAACATAGTCACTTCATATACAACATAGTCACTTCATATACAACATAGTCACTTCATATACAACATAGTCACTTCATATACAACATAGTCACTCCATATACAACATAGTCACTCCATATGCAACATAGTCACTTCATATACAACATAGTCACTTCATATACAACATAGTCACTTCATATACAACATAGTCACTCCATATACAACATAGTCACTCCATATACAACATAGTCACTTCATATACAACATAGTCACTCCATATACAACATAGTCACTCCATATACAACATAGTCACTCCATATACAACATAGTCACTCTATATGCAACATAGTCACTTCATATACAACATAGTCACTTCATATACAACATAGTCACTTCATATACAACATAGTCACTCCATATACAACATAGTCACTTCATATACAACATAGTCACTCCATATACAACATAGTCACTCCATATACAACATAGTCACTTCATATACAACATAGTCACTTCATATACAACATAGTCACTTCATATACAACATAGTCACTCCATATACAACATAGTCACTTCATATACAACATAGTCACTCCATATACAACATAGTCACTCCATATACAACATAGTCACTTCATATACAACATAGTCACTCCATATACAACATAGTCACTCCATATACAACATAGTCACTTCATATGCAACATAGTCACTTCATATACAACATAGTCACTTCATATACATCATAGTCACTCCATATGCAACATAGTCACTTCATATACAACATAGTCACTTCATATACAACATAGTCACTTCATATACAACATAGTCACTTCATATACAACATAGTCACTTCATATACAACATAGTCACTTCATATACAACATAGTCACTTCATATACAACATAGTCACTTCATATACAACATAGTCCCCCTACTCACAAGGCAGGCAATACGCTCGACCTCATCTTTACTAGATGCTGTTCTTCCACTAACCTCATTGCAACTCCCCTCCAAGTCTCCGACCACTACCTTGTATCCTTTTCCCTCTCGCTCTCATCCAACACTTCCCACACTGCCCCTACTCGGATGGTATCGCGCCGTTCCAACCTTCGCTCTCTCTCCCCCGCTACTCTCTCCTCTTCCATCCTATCATCTCTTCCCTCTGCTCAAACCTTCTCCAACCTATCTCCTGATTCTGCCTCCTCAACCCTCCTCTCCTCCCTTTCTGCATCCTTTGACTCTCTATGTCCCCTATCTTCCAGGCCGGCTCGGTCCTCCCCTCCCGCTCCGTGGCTCGACGACTCATTGCGAGCTCACAGAACAGGGCTCCGGGCAGCCGAGCGGAAATGGAGGAAAACTCGCCTCCCTGCGGAGCTGGCATCCTTTCGCTCCCTCCTCTCTACATTTTCCTCCTCTGTCTCTGCTGCTAAAGCCACTTTCTACCACTCTAAATTCCAAGCATCTGCCTCTAACCCTAGGAAGCTCTTTGCCACCTTCTCCTCCCTCCTGAATCCTCCTCCCCCTCCCCCCCCTCCTCCCTCTCTGCAGATGACTTCGTCAACCATTTTGAAAAAGAAGGTCGACGACATCCGATCCTCGTTTGCTAAGTCAAACGACACCGCTGGTTCTGCTCACACTGCCCTACCCTGTGCTCTGACCTCTTTCTCCCCTCTCTCTCCAGATGAAATCTCGCGTCTTGTGACGGCCGGCCGCCCAACAACCTGCCCGCTCGACCCTATCCCCTCCTCTCTTCTCCAGACCATTTCCGGAGACCTTCTCCCTTACCTCACCTCGCTCATCAACTCATCCCTGACCGCTGGCTACGTCCTTCCGTCTTCAAGAGAGCGAGAGTTGCACCCCTTCTGAAAAAACCTACACTCGATCCCTCCGATGTCAACAACTACAGACCAGTATCCCTTCTTTCTTTTCTCTCCAAAACTCTTGAACGTGCCGTCCTTGGCCAGCTCTCCCGCTATCTCTCTCAGAATGACCTTCTTGATCCAAATCAGTCAGGTTTCAAGACTAGTCATTCAACTGAGACTGCTCTTCTCTGTATCACGGAGGCGCTCCGCACTGCTAAAGCTAACTCTCTCTCCTCTGCTCTCATCCTTCTAGACCTATCGGCTGCCTTCGATACTGTGAACCATCAGATCCTCCTCTCCACCCTCTCCGAGTTGGGCATCTCCGGCGCGGCCCACGCTTGGATTGCGTCCTACCTGACAGGTCGCTCCTACCAGGTGGCGTGGCGAGAATCTGTCTCCTCACCACGCGCTCTCACCACTGGTGTCCCCCAGGGCTCTGTTCTAGGCCCTCTCCTATTCTCGCTATACACCAAGTCACTTGGCTCTGTCATAACCTCACATGGTCTCTCCTATCATTGCTATGCAGACGACACACAATTAATCTTCTCCTTTCCCCTTCTGATGACCAGGTGGCGAATCGCATCTCTGCATGTCTGGCAGACATATCAGTGTAGATGACGGATCACCACCTCAAGCTGAACCTCGGCAAGACGGAGCTGCTCTTCCTCCCGGGAAGGATTGCCCGTTCCATGATCTCGCCATCACGGTTGACAACTCCATTGTGTCCTCCTCCCAGAGCGCTAAGAACCTTGGCGTGATCCTGGACAACACCCTGTCGTTCTCAACTAACATCAAGGCGGTGGCCCGTTCCTGTAGGTTCATGCTCTACAACATCCCAGAGTACGACCCTGCCTCACACAGGAAGCGGCGCAGGTCCTAATCCAGGCATTTGTCATCTCCCGTCTGGATTACTGCAACTCGCTGTTGGCTGGGCTCCCTGCCTGTGCCATTAAACCCCTACAACTCATCCAGAACGCCGCAGCCCGTCTGGTGTTCAACCTTACCAAGTTCTCTCACGTCACCCCGCTCCTCCGCTCTCTCCACTGGCTTCCAGTTGAAGCTCGCATCCGCTACAAGACCATGGTGCTTGCCTACGGAGCTGTGAGGGGAACGGCACCTCAGTACCTCCAGGCTCTGATCAGGCCCTACACCCAAACAAGGGCGCTGCGTTCATCCACCTCTGGCTTGCTCGCCTCCCTACCACTGAGGAAGTACAGTTCCCCTCAGCCCAGTCAAAACTGTTCGCATGCTCTGGCTCCCCAATGGTGGAACACACTCCCTCACGACGCCAGGACAGCGGAGTCAATCACCACCTTCCGGAGACACCTGAAACCCCACCTCTTTAAGGAATACCTAGGATAGGATAAAGTAATCCTTCTCACCCCCCTTAAAAGATTTAGATGCACTATTGTAAAGTGGCTGTTCCACTGGATGTCATAAGGTGAATGCACCAATTTGTAAGTCGCTCTGGATAAGAGCGTCTGCTAAATGACTTAAATGTAAATGTAATAGTCACTTCATATACAACATAGTCACTTCATATACAACATAGTCACTTCATATGCAACATAGTCACATATACACAACATATACAACATAGTCACTTCATATACAACATAGTCATACAACATAGTCACTCCATATACAACATAGTCACTTCATATACAACATAGTCACTTCATATACAACATAGTCACTCCATATACAACATAGTCAGTCACTTCATATACAACATAGTCACTTCATATGCAACATAGTCACTTCATATACAACATAGTCACTTCATATACAACATAGTCACTTCATATGCAACATAGTCACATATACAACATAGTCACTTCATATACAACATAGTCACTTCATATACAACATAGTCACTTCATATACAACATAGTCACTTCATATACAACATAGTCACTTCATATACAACATAGTCACTTCATATACAACATAGTCACTTCATATACAACATAGTCACTTCATATACAACATAGTCACTTCCATATGCAACATAGTCACTTCACAACATAGTTCATATACAACATAGTCACTTCATATACAACATAGTCACTTCATATGCAACATAGTCACTTCATATGCAACATAGTCACTTCATATACAACATAGTCACTCCATATACAACATAGTCACTTCATATCACAACATAGTCACTTCATATGCAACATAGTCACTTCATATACATACAACATAGTCACTTCATATACAACATAGTCACCCATATGCAACATAGTCTTCATATACAACATAGTCACATATAGTCACTTCATATACAACATAGTCACTTCATATACAACATAGTCACTTCATATACATACATAAGTCATAGTCACTTCATATACAACATAGTCACTTCATATACAACATAGTCACATATGCAACATATAGTCACTTCATATACAACATAGTCACTTCATATACAACATAGTCACTTCATATACAACATAGTCACTCCATATACAACATAGTCACTTCATATACAACATAGTCACATATGCAACATAGTCACTTCATACAACAACATAGTCACTTCATATACAACATAGTCACTCCATATACAACATAGTCACTTCATATGCAACATAGTCACTTCATATACAAGTCATAGTCACTTCATATACAACATAGTCACTCCATATACAACATAGTCACTTCATATGCAACATAGTCACATATGCAAATAGTCACTTCATATACAACATAGTCACTTCATATACAACATAGTCACATCATATACAACATAGTCAGTCACTCCATATACAACATAGTCACATATGCAACAGTCACATATGCAACATAGTCACTTCATATACAACATAGTCACTTCATATACAACATAGTCATAGTCACTTCATATACAACATAGTCATAGTCACTTCATATACAACATAGTCACTCCATATACAACATAGTCACTTCATATGCAACATAGTCACATATGCAACATATGCACTTCATATGCAACATAGTCACTTCATATACAACATAGTCACTTCATATACAACATAGTCACTTCACATTACAACATATACATACAACATAGTCAACATAGTCACTTCATATACAACATAGTCACTTCATATACAACATAGTCACTTCATATGCAACATAGTCACTTCATATACAACATAGTCACTTCATATACAACATAGTCATAGTCACTTCATATACAACATAGTCATAGTCACTTCATATACAACATAGTCACTTCATATACAACATAGTCACTTCATATACAACATAGTCACATATGCAACATAGTCACTTCATATGCAACATAGTCACTTCATATACAACATAGTCACTTCATATACAACATAGTCACTTCATATACAACATAGTCACTTCATATGCAACATAGTCACTTCATATACAACATAGTCACTTCATATACAACATAGTCACTTCATATACAACATAGTCACTTCATATGCAACATAGTCACATATACAACATAGTCACTTCATATGCAACATAGTCACTTCATATACAACATAGTCACTTCATATACAACATAGTCACTTCATATACAACATAGTCACTTCATATACAACATAGTCACTTCATATGCAACATAGTCACTTCATATACAACATAGTCACTTCATATACAACATAGTCACTTCATATACAACATAGTCACTTCATATGCAACATAGTCACTTCATATACAACATAGTCATATCACATATACAACATAGTTCATATACAACATAGTCACTTCATATGCAACATAGTCACTTCATATACAACATAGTCACTTCATATACAACATAGTCACTTCATATACAACATAGTCACTTCATATATACAACATAGTCACTTCATATACAACATAGTCAGTCATCCATATACAACATAGTCACTTCATATACAACATAGTCACTTCATATGCAACATAGTCACATATGCAACATAGTCACTTCATATGCAACATAGTCACTTCATATACAACAACATAGTCACTTCATATACAACATAGTCACTTCATATACAACATAGTCACTTCATATGCAACATAGTCATAGTCACTTCATATACAACATAGTCACTTCCATATATACAACATAGTCACTTCATATACAACATAGTCACTTCATATCAACATAGTCACTTCATATACAACATAGTCACTTCATATACAACATAGTCACTCATATACAACATAGTCACTTCATATACAACATAGTCATAGTCACATTCATATACAACATAGTCACTTCATATACAACATAGTCACTTCATATACAACATAGTCACATATGCAACATAGTCACTTCATATGCAACATAGTCACTTCATATACAACATAGTCACTTCATATACAACATAGTCATATACAACAAGTCACTTCATAGTCACTTCATATACAACATAGTCACTTCATATACAACATAGTCAACATAGTCATATGCAACATAACATAGTCACTTCACTTCATATACAACATAGTCACTCCATATACAACATAGTCACTTCATATGCAACATAGTCACATATGCAACATATTCACTTCATATACAACATAGTCACTTCATATACAACATAGTCACTTCATATACAACATAGTCACTTCATATACAACATAGTCACATACAACATAGTCACTTCATATACAAACATAGTCACTTCATATACAACATAGTCACTTCATATACAACATAGTCACATATGCAACATAGTCACTTCATATACAAACATAGTCACTCCATATACAACATAGTCACTTCATATGCAACATAGTCACATATGCAACATAGTCACTTCATATACAACATAGTCACTTCATATACAACATAGTCACTTATATACAACATAGTCCTCCATATACAACATAGTCACTTCATATACAACATAGTCACTTCATATACAACATAGTCACTTCATATACAACATAGTCACTTCATATGCAACATAGTCACTTCATATACAACATAGTCATAGTCACTTCATATACAACATAGTCACTTCATATACAACATAGTCACTTCATATACAACATAGTCACTTCATATACAACATAGTCACTTCATATACAACATAGTCACTTCATATACAACATAGTCACTCATATACAACATATACAACATAGTCACTTCATATGCAACATAGTCACTTCATATACAACATAGTCACTTCATATACAACATAGTCACTTCATATACAACAACATAGTCACTTCATATACAACATAGTCACTTCATATACAACATAGTCACTTCATATACAACATACATAGTCACTTCATATGCAACATAGTCACTTCATATACAAACATAGTCACTTCATATACAACATAGTCACTTCATATACAACATAGTCACTTCATATACAACATAGTCACTTCATATACAAACATAGTCACTTCATATACAACAACATAGTCACTTCATATACAACATAGTCACTTCATATACAACATAGTCACTTCATATACAACATAGTCACTTCATATACAACATAGTCACTTCATATACAACATAGTCACTTCATATGCAACATAGTCACTTCATATACAACATAGTCACTTCATATACAACATAGTCACTTCATATGCAACATAGTCACTTCATATACAACATAGTCACTAGTCATATACAACATAGTCACTTCATATACAACATAGTCACTTCATATACAACATAGTCACTTCATATACAACATAGTCACTTCATATGCAACATAGTCATCCATATACATAGTCACTTCATATCATAGTCACTTCATATACAACATAGTCACTTCATATACAACATAGTCACTTCATATGCAACATAGTCACTTCATATACAACATAGTCCATATACAAATAGTCACTTCATATACAACATAGTCACTTCATATACAACATAGTCACTTCATATACAACATAGTCCTCCATATAAAACATAGTCACTTCATATACAACATAGTCACTTCATATACAACATAGTCACTTCATATCATAGTCACTTCATATACAACATAGTCACTTCATATACAACATAGTCACTTCATATACAACATAGTCACTTCATATACAAAACATAGTCACTTCATATACAACATAGTCACTTCATATACAACATAGTCACTTCATATACAACATAGTCACTTCATATACAACATAGTCAACATAGTCATATACAACATAGTCACTCCATATACAACATAGTCACTTCATATACAACATAGTCATAGTCACTTCATATACAACATAGTCACTTCATATGCAACATAGTCACTTCATAACATAGTCACATATACAACATAGTCACTTCATATACAACATAGTCACTTATATACAACATAGTCATAGTCACTCCATATACAACATAGTCACTTCATATACAACATAGTCACATACAACATAGTCACTTCATATACAACATAGTCACTTCATATACAACATAGTCACTTCATATACAACATAGTCACTTCATATACAAAACATAGTCACATATACAACATAGTCACTTCATATACAACATAGTCACTTCATATACAACATAGTCATAGTCACTCCATATACAACATAGTCACTTCATATGCAACATAGTCACATATACAACATAGTCACTTCATATATACAACATAGTCACTCCATATACAACATAGTCATAGTCACATAGTCACATATACATAACTTCATATCATAGTCACTTCATATACAACATAGTCACTTCATATACAACATATATAAAACATAGTCACTTCATATACAACATAGTCACTTCATATCATAGTCACTTCATATACAACATAGTCACTTCATATACAACATAGTCACTTCATATACAACATAGTCATAGTCACTTCATATACAACATAGTCACTTCATATACAACATAGTCACTTCATATACAACATAGTCACTTCATATACAACATAGTCACTCCATATACAACATAGTCACTTCATATACAACATAGTCACTTCATATACAACATATATATCATAGTCTTCATATGCAACATAGTCACTTCATATACAACATAGTCACTTCATATACAACATAGTCACTTCATATACAACATAGTCACTTCATATACAACATAGTCACTTCCATATACAACATAGTCACTCATATACAACATAGTCATCATACAACATAGTCACTTCATATAAAACATAGTCACTTCATATACATAGTCACTTCATATACAACATAGTCACTTCATATACAACATAGTCACTCCATATACAACATAGTCACTTCATATACAACATAGTCACTTCATATACAACATAGTCACTTCATATGCAACATAGTCACTTCATATACAACATAGTCACTTCATATACAACATAGTCACTTCATATACAACATAGTCACTTCATATACAACATAGTCACTTCATATGCAACATAGTCACTTCATATACAACATAGTCACTTCATATACAACATAGTCACTCCATATACAACATAGTCACTTCATATACAACATAGTCACTCCATATACAACATAGTCACTTCATATACAACATAGTCACTCTATATATAGTCACTTCATATACAACATAGTCACTTCATATACAACATAGTCACTCCATATACATATACAACATAGTCACTTCATATACAACATAGTCACTTCATATGCAACATAGTCACTTCATATACAACATAGTCACTTCATATACAACATAGTCACTCCATATCACATAGTCACTTCATATACAACATAGTCACTTCATATACAACATAGTCACTTCATATACAACATATCATCCATATATAGTCACTTCATATACAACATATATACACTTCATATACAACATAGTCACTTCATAGTCAACATCCATATACAACATAGTCACTCCATATACAACATAGTCACTTCATATACAACATAGTCACTCCATATACAACATAGTCACTTCATATACAACATAGTCACTTCATATACAACATAGTCACTCCATATACAACATAGTCACTCCATATACAACATAGTCAACATAGTCACTTCATATACAACATAGTCACTTCATATGCAACATAGTCACTTCATATACAACATAGTCACTTGCAACATAGTCACTTCAACATAGTCACTTCATATGCCACATAGTCACTTCTTCATATACAACATAGTCACTTCATATACAACATAGTCACTTCATATACAACATAGTCACTTCATATGCAACATAGTCACTTCATATACAACATAGTCACTTCATATACATACAACATAGTCACTTCATATACAACATAGTCACATATACAACATAGTCACTTCAACATAGTCACTTCATATACAACATAGTCACTTCATATACAACATAGTCACATATACAACATAGTCACTTCATATACAACATAGTCACTTCATATACAACATAGTCACTTCATATACAACATAGTCACTTCATATACAACATAGTCACTTCATATGCATAGTCACTTCATATACAACATAGTCACTTCATATACAACATAGTCACTTCATATGCAACATAGTCACTTCATATACAACATAGTCACTCCATATACAAACATAGTCACTTCATATACAACATAGTCACTTCATATACAACATAGTCACTTCATATACAACATAGTCACTTCATATACAACATAGTCACTCCATATGCAACATAGTCACTTCATATACAACATAGTCACTTCATATACAACATAGTCACTTCATATACAACATAGTCTTCATATACATAGTCACTTCATACAACATAGTCACTTCATATACAACATAGTCACTTCATATACAACATAGTCACTTCATATACAACATAGTCACTTCATATACAACATAGTCACTCCATATACAACATAGTCACTCCATATACAACATAGTCACTTCATATACAACATAGTCACTTCATATACAACATAGTCACTTCATATACAACATAGTCACTTCATATACAACATAGTCACTTCATATACAACATAGTCACTTCATATACAACATAGTCACTTCATATACAACATAGTCACTTCATATACAACATAGTCACTTCATATACAACATAGTCACTCCATATACAACATAGTCACTTCATATACAACATAGTCACTCCATATACAACATAGTCACTTCATATACAACATAGTCACTTCATATACAACATAGTCACTTCATATACAACATAGTCACTTCATATGCAACATAGTCACTTCATATACAACATAGTCCTCCATATACAACATAGTCACTTCATATACAACATAGTCACTTCATATACAACATAGTCACTTCATATACAACATAGTCACTTCATATACAACATAGTCACTTCATATACAACATAGTCACTTCATATGCAACATAGTCACTTCATATGCAACATAGTCACTTCATATACAACATAGTCACTCTATATGCAACATAGTCACTTCATATGCAACATAGTCACTTCATATACAACATAGTCACTTCATATACAACATAGTCATCATATGCAACATAGTCACTTCATATACAACATAGTCACTTCATACAACATAGTCACTTCATATGCAACATAGTCACTCCATATACAACATAGTCACTTCATATACAACATAGTCACTTCATATGCAAACATAGTCACTCCATATACAACATAGTCACTTCATATACAACATAGTCACTCCATATACAACATAGTCACTTCATATACAACATATAGTCACTTCATATACAACATAGTCACTTCATATACAACATAGTCACTTCATATACAATATAGTCACTTCATACAACATAGTCACTCCATATACAACATAGTCACTTCTTCATATCACTGCATATACAACATAGTCACTCATATACAACATAGTCACTTCATATACAACATAGTCAAACATAGTCACTCATATACAACATAGTCACATAGTTCATATACAACATAGTCACTTCATATACAACATATATATACAACATAGTCACTCCATATGCAACATAGTCACTTCATATGCAACATAGTCACTTCATATGCAACATAGTCACATAGTCACTTCATATACAACATAGTCACTTGCAACATATACAACATAGTCACTTCCATATACAACATAGTCACTTCATATACAACATAGTCACTTCATATACAACATAGTCACTTCATATACAACATAGTCACTTCATATGCAACATAGTCACTTCATATCATACTTCATATACAACATAGTCACTTCATATACAACATAGTCACTTCATATACAACATAGTCACTTCATATACAACATAGTCACTTCATATAGTCACTTCACTTGCATATACAACATAGTCACTTCATATACAACATAGTCACTTCATATACAACATAGTCACTTCATATACAACATAGTCACTTCATATACAACATAGTCACTTCATATACAACATAGTCACTTCATATACAACATAGTCACTTCATATACAACATAGT
>NW_026289937.1:0-54960 GCF_023373465.1 Oncorhynchus keta
TTGACAGTATGTTTGGGAAATGGAAAAATGTCATAATCACTGTGTTGTGGGCAACCTTTTTTGCCCGCTTTGAGGACAATACAGTGCCACTGACACGGCCTGCAATGAAAACATGCGGTTTCTCCTTCACTGCAGCCGAGGTGAGTAAGACATTTAAACGTGTTAACCCTCGCAAGGCTGCAGGCCCAGACGGCATCCCCAGCCGCGCCCTCAGAGCATGCGCAGACCAGCTGGCGGTGTGTTTACGGACATATTCAATCAATCCCTATACCAGTCTACTGTCCCCACATGCTTCAAGAGGGCCACCATTGTTCCTGTTCCCAAGAAAGCTAAGGTAACTGAGCTAAACGACTACCGCCCGTAGCACTCACTTCCGTCATCATGAAGTGCTTTGAGAGACTAGTCAAGGACCATATCACCTCCACCCTACCTGACACCTAGACCCACTCCAATTTGCTTACCGCCCAAATAGGTCCACAGACGATGCAATCTCAACCACACTGCACACTGCCCTAACCCACCTGGACAAGAGGAATACCTATGTGAGAATGCTGTTCATCGACTACAGCTCGGCATTCAACACCATAGTACCCTCCAAGCTCGTCGTCAAGCTCGAGACCCTGGGTCTCGACCCCGCCCTGTGCAACTGGGTACTGGACTTCCTGACGGGCCGCCCCCAGGTGGTGAGGGTAGGCAACAACATCTCCTCCCCGCTGATCCTCAACACGGTGGTCCCACAAGGGTGCGTTCTGAGCCCTCTCCTGTACTCCTGTTCACCCACGACTGCGTGGCCACGCACGCCCTCCAACTCAATCATCAAGTTTGCGGACGACACAACAGTGGTAGGCTTGATTACCAACAACGACGAGACGGCCTACAGGGAGGAGGTGAGGGCCCTCGGAGTGTGGTGTCAGGAAAATAACCTCACACTCAACGTCAACAAAACTAAGGAGATGATTGTGGACTTCAGGAAACAGCAGAGGGAACACCCCCTATCCACATCGATGGAACAGTAGTGGAGAGGGTAGCAAGTTTAAGTTCCTCGGCATACACATCACAGACAAACTGAATTGGTCCACTCACACTGACAGCGTCGTGAAGAAGCGCAGCAGCGCCTCTTCAACCTCAGGAGGCTGAAGAAATTCGGCTTGTCACCAAAAGCACTCACAAACTTCTACAGATGCACAATCGAGAGCATCCTGGCGGGCTGTATCACCGCCTGGTACGGCAACTGCTCCGCCCTCAACCGTAAGGCTCTCCAGAGGGTAGTGAGGTCTGCACAACGCATCACCGGGGCAAACTACCTGCCCTCCAGGACACCTACACCACCCGATGTTACAGGAAGGCCATAAAGATCATCAAGGACATCAACCACCCGAACCACTGCCTGTTCACCGCTATCATCCAGAAGGCGAGGTCAGTACAGGTGCATCAAAGCTGGGACCGAGAGACTGAAAAACAGCTTCTTCTTCTAACATTGAGTGGCTGCTGCCAACACACTGTCATTGACACTGACCCAACTCCAGCCACTTTAATAATGGGAATTGATGGGAAATTATGTAAATATATCACTAGCCACTTTAAACAATGCTACCTTATATAATGTTACTTACCCTACATTATTCATCTCATATGCATACGTATATACTGTACTCTACATCATCGACTGCATCCTTATGTAATACATGTATCACTAGCCACTTTAACTATGCCACTTTGTTTACTTTGTCTACATACTCATCTCATATGTATATACTGTACTCGATACCATCTACTGTATGCTGCTCTGTACCATCACTCATTCATATATCATATGTACATATTCTTTATCCCCTTACACTGTGTATAAGACAGTAGTTTTGGAATTGTTAGTTAGATTACTTGTTGGTTATCACTGCATTGTCGGAACTAGAAGCACAAGCATTTCGCTACACTCGCATTAACATCTGCTAACCATGTGTATGTGACAAATAAAATTAGTTTTGATTTGATTTGAACCTTCACCTGTATGACTGTGTTGGAATTGTGTGGACGTTGTTTGATTCCGTGTATGCAAGGTCTCATTTCCAGGACTCTGGAGAGGTCAATGACGCAACAGATGGTGAGATACGGACCGATTCGAGCTCCGACCAGTGGGAGGACGAATACAGATCTCCAGGCCTAGGAGATGGCTCCGTTTCTTTTAACCACGAGCAGCCAATGTTAGTTGAGACTATCTTCAATGTTTAGACAGACGGTTCCTTTCATGAAGATTATGATGAAAATCCTAACAGGAAGAGTTATAATTGGACATAGGCCTAGAACAGTCATTGATGAGTATTGAATGTAAATACAGGTATTGGTTTGGTTCATTCTTGTATAACATTTTTTTTCCATATAGTGTTTGATATATCAGTGTGTATTATTTAGTCATTAAGGGTGGATCGATAAAATAATTTATATGTTTAAAGATAATGATTAAATAATTCTACCCTGAAACCTAACTATTAGGGATTATAGTTTATGTAGCATGTATAAGGAATAATTGAAGTATTAAATGTAAGTCCAACTAGGCTCAGTAGAGACCTGTAAGGGAGAGAAATACGTGTGCCTAAGAAAATACAGAGAACAATTAAACTGTGTTTGACCCGACCTGGCGAGAACTCTGAGAAACTTATGATAGGACAGGGAGTACATCTCAAGGTTTCCCTAATCTCGGCGGAATGGAACTGTCGGCTGGGTAGTGATACACAGTGGTGAGAACTATGGAGAAGGATAAAACTCACCTACTGTTTGTGTGGAAGTATGTGCGTAGGATACCTACTGTTTGTGTGGAAGTATGTGCGTAAGTAAGGAGCAAGGTATAAAATGGAAGTCTTTGTATAATGGACTTCGGAGTACTCTCGTGAATAAACATTTTGACTATTGTAAGCTGGGACTCTTGTCTGTTTCATTCAACCAGAATCTTACAAACTCTGGGTTGCAAGACTGAGTAGATTACTTGAAGTTTATGAACATTGATAACGAAATTATCATAACATCACACCTGTAGGACAGGTACAGGATGGCAACAAAAACTGCCCGAGTTTCACCAGGAACGCACAATCCCTCTATCAGTGCTCAGACTGTCCGCAATAGACTGAGAGAGGCTGGACTGAGGGCTTGTAGGCCTGTTGTAAGCATCACCGGCAACAACGTCGCCTATGGGCACAAACCCAGATTCGCTGGACCAGACAGGACTTGCAAAAAGTGGTCTTCACTGACGAGTCACAGTTTTGTCTCACCAGGGATGATGGTTGGATTCACGTTTATCGCCGAAGAAATGAGCATTACACCAAGGCCTGCACTCTGGAGCGTGATCGATTTGAAGGGGGGGTGTCCGTCATGGTCTGGGGCGGTGTGTCGCAGCATCATCGGACTGAGCTTGTTGTCATTGCAGTCAACGCTGTGCGTCACAGGGAAGACATCCTCCTCCCTCATTTGGTACCCTTCCTGCAGGCTCATCCTGACATGACCCTCCAGCATGACAATGCCACCAACAATACTGCTCATTCTGTGCCTGATTTCCTGCAAGACAGGAATATCAGTGTTCTGTCATGGCCAGCAAAGAGCCCGAATCTCAATCCCATTGAGCACGTCTGGGACCTGTTGGATCGGAGGGTGAGGGCTAGGGCCATTCCCCCCAGAAATGTCTGGGAACTTGCAAGAACTGGCAAATCTATTTACATATGTTAAGTTTGCTGAAAATAAACACAGTTGACAGTGAGAGGACATTTCTTTTTGTTGAGTTCAGGTTCAGAACTTTAGTGAAACAGCACAGTTGGAGAATATATGGCAAATAGAAATCAATATCAGATTGTCTTCGGGGATAGATGGGAGGGGTTGAGGGTAGCTGAAGGATGGGACTGAAAACAAACAAAAGATAACTATTGTAAAATGTACTCTGTCTGTAAAATGCATAGTATGTATAAGCTGGAAGTAGAAGCCCAAGTGCTGTTCTCCATTAGTTTACTCCAATTAGGGGAAGGATGGTAGGGTTAGGGGAAAATAAATAAATAAAGGAAGGAAATATATATATATATATATGTCAATGAGGGAAGGCTCATTTTTCATAATAAAAGCTTGAAACTATGTCTAAAGTCTGTTCACACCATGTGGAAGCCATATGAATCCATGTGGAAGCCATAGGAATCTGGTTTATATCCCTTTAAATGGAGGGAAGGCATGCAATGGAACAGAGAGACAGAGAGACTTCCTGGTTGGATTTTCCTCAGGTTTTCACCTGCAATATCAGTTCTGTTATACTCACAGACAATATTGTGACAGTTTTGGAAACTTTAGAGTGTTTTCTATCCCAATCTGCCATGTATATGCATATTCTAGCCTCTGGGCCTGAGAAATAGGCAGTTTCATTTGGGTATGTTTTTCATCCAAACATCAAAATACTGCCCCCTAGTTGAAGACATGAAGGTCAGTCAATACGGAAAATTTCAAGAACTTTTAAAGTTTCTTCAAGTGCAGTCGCAAAAACCATCAAGCACAATGATGAAGCTTGCTCTCATGAGGACTTCCACAGGAATGGAAGACCCAGAGTTACCTCTGCTGCAGAGGATACATTCATTAGAGTCACCAGCCTCAGAAATTGAAGCCCAAATATATGTTTCACAGAGTTCAAGTAAGAGACACATGTCAACATAAACTGTTCAGAGGGGACTGTGTGAATCAGGCCTTCATGGTCGAATTGCTGCAAAGAAACCACTACCAAAGGACACCAATAAGAAGAAGAGACTTACTTGGGCCAAGAAATACGAGCAATGGACATTCGACTGGTGGAAATTTGTTGTTTGGTCTGATGAGTACAAATTTTAGATTTTTGTGTCTTTGTGAGATGGTGTATTTCCCAACGTAAAAGCATGGAGTAGGAGGTGTTATGGTGTTTGCTGGTGACACTGTCTGTGATTTATTTGGAATTCAAGGCATACTTAACCAGCATGGCTACCACAGCATTCTGCAGCTGGTTGAGAGAATGCCAAGAGTGTGCAAAGCTGTCATCAAGGTAAAGGGTGGCTATTTGAAGAATCTCAAATAAAATCTATTTTGATTTGTTTAACACTTTTTTGGTTACTACATGATTCCATATGTGTTATTTCATAGTTTTGATGTCTTCACTATTATTCTACAATGTAGAAAATAGTACAAATAAAGAAAAACCCTTGAATGAGAAGGTGTTCTAAAACTTTTGACCGGTAGTGTATATATTTTATATACATATAAGAAATACATGGGGATTGGAAATTATGTGTGATAATTTGGAAAATATGCAGACAAGTACACATTGATGGAAGCCACAATCTGTCTGTATTATTAACGCTGATCTAGCTGACCCCCCAAAGAAAGGCTTGAGGTAGAGGTGTTTCTATATACTCCTAAAGCTTGGGCTGAAGGAGACTCTACGAGGACACTGCAAAATGACAAATTATATAATTGACCCCTTAACCTTAACCAAACCCATAGAGACGGAATCCACACAGTAGGGGAAACGGCGCCATTCGCTGCTAGAAACATGAGCATTTCACTGCACATGCGATAACATCTGCAAATCTGTGTACGTGACCAATACACTTTGATTTGAATTTGATGATTGAACTGGGCCATGACAGTTTCTCAAAGAAGGTGCAATGGTAAGATTGATCAGATTTCTGTAAAGGTGTAGGCAGAATATGTTTCAGTGACTTGCATGGCGCCTATAGCCAGAGCCAAACACTGGCCGCGCATTCTGCAAGATTGATTGTCTATTCAAACCATTTAGAAGTAAATGCTTCAGCCAACACCTCCTAATCAAAACACAAATTGTTGTTCAATATTTTGTTTATCAGTACATCATTGTGTTTATATCTCCTTCCTTGGTATAGGCTCTGAGATGAAATAGGCTATGATGTTGCCCTCTTACCACACGGCAATACTGTAGCCTCCCATAATGTCAAATATTTTAAGTAGGCTACCGGTCTATTTACTTTTGAGGACGCTTGGCTATTGAATGAGCGTTGGATAAATGGTAGCCTAATATTTCTTCTGTAGCAGGGAATAAACCAGTCATGTCAGAAAAGGAGAGACATGTCCTGCAATATGATTATGATTTAGGCCAAATAATAAAATAAATATATTAGGCTACATGCTGCTATGCTATCTTCTTAACAACATCTAATGCATCTGTTTTATCATTAAGCAGATGTTTGAATTTTTTAAATTAATTATTCTTGTGCAATCAAACACCATCTCCCCCATAAGAACAACATTTGCTTGCAATACAATTTATCGACCACTAGAAGTTGTGCGTACGAATGGTCTGAGCTGTACACTTTCCCACAAGTTCAAAATTAATAAATACTAACCTTTGTGGGAAATCTGGTGCACACAAGGTTGATAGTTTTGTGTGCACACTCACCTGATAAATGAGACTTCCTAGAAGGCCTTGGTGACCCATTCATTCATTCACATCTCTTCTCTTTCACAACAACATGGATAGAACGGAAGCCCAAAATAGCCCTGGGGATGAGGACGAGGTGAGGACATGGGGGATGGGGACCTGTGACGCAGACACGTACTTACCTATCTCAAAGCTCCCGTCGATGACGCCTGTTAGGTAACTGGGGATGTCAAAGCGCCTCTCCAGCTGGGTTATTGTGCTCTTCATGTAGCTGCCAGACAAGGCCTTGGCAAAGTAGGCAAACGACAGAGCCACAAGGAACATCTGAAGAGCATGAGGGGGAAAAGAAAGGAGAAAGGAAGGCGGCAGAAAGTGAGACATACAGTAGAAGAAAGGGGATGGGGAGAAAGAGATTGGTTGTTAATAATTAATACATATCGGGTTGTACTTGTATCCAGATTTTCATCGTCAGAGAGAGGGGAGAGTTACCCCTGTGTTGCTCTAATGTACACCACAGCTCTACTTTTCATAGGCTCATTAGCCTATTTTAGCTCCTGCTATCACATTTCCTGTTTAATATTCAACTAGGCCTACATCATCAGCACAGAGAAGAGGAGGATAGAAGAGGGAAAGGGAAAAGGGGGATGGAGGTTGAGAGGAAGGCAGAGTGTATCTGTAACTACAGGGTACTGAGGAAGACCCGGACAAAGAGAGGATTAAGGGTCTACATCAGACTTAAGATGGCTCCTTATGTGAGAGACCGATGACTCAACCCTAGCAACTGATGAAGAAAGGATTGGTTTTGACTAGGAGAGGGAACTTATACATTATGGATTGGCCTTCAGTCTTAGAAAAAAAGGTGCTATCTAGAACCTAAAAGGGATCTTCGGATGTCTCCATAGGATATCCTTTAAAAGAACCCTTGTTGGCTCCAAGTAGAACCCAAAATTATTCTACCTGGAACCCAAAATGATTCTACCTGGAACCAAAAGTGTTATCCTATTGGGACTGCTGAAGAACCCCGTGTGTGTCCCAGTCTGTTTCTGATGTCCTTATGGAACTGTCGTGCCAAACATGTTTGGAAATTAGTGACAAGGTGATGGCAAGATAGCACAAACAGATCGGGGACTAGGCTAGGAAAGATGAGCTCCAGCATCCATTGCATCAGTCTTCCCGCTCTGGGCCACTCCGACTAGCAACACCCATCTCTCACAATGAGTAATGTTTGTCTTCTCACAGCGGCACGTCCACATTCCCATGGGCTTTTCCACATCAAAGACTAGCCCGGGAAACTACACTGAACAAAAATATAAACGCAACATGTAAAGTGTTGATCCATTGTTTTATGAGCTGAAATAAAAGATCCCTGAAATTTTCCATATGCACAAAAAGCTTATTTCTCTCACATTTTGTACACAAATTAGTTCATATCCTTGTCAGTGAGCATTTCTCATTTGCCAAGATAATGTATCCACCTGACAGGTATGGCATATCAAGAAGCTGATTAAACATCATGATCATTACACAGGTGCACCTTGCGCTGGGGGCAATAAAAGGCCACTCTAAAATGTGCAGTTTTGTCCCACAACACAATGCCAGAGATATCTCAAGTTTTGAGGGAGTGTGCAATCGGCATGCTGACTGCAGGAATGTCCACCAGAGCAGAGCTCTGTTGCCAGAGAATTTAATGTTAATTTCTCTACCATAAGCTGCCTCCAAAGTCGTTTTAGAGCATATGGCAGTACATCCAACTGGCATCACAACCGCAGACTATTTGTATGGCGTTATGTGGGGTAGAGGTTTTGGTGGCGGTGTAGGTATGGTATGGGCAGGAATCGGTTACGGACAACGGAAAAAATTAAATTTAAATCGGTGGCAATTTGAGTGCACAGAAATACAGGTACGAGATCCTGAGGCCCATTATTAGGCCTGTATTCTGTATTCACATTTGTGTGAAATCCATAGATTAGGATCTAATGAATTGATTTCAATTGACTGATTTCCTCATATGAACTGTAACTCAGTAAAATCTTTGAAATTGTTGCACGTTTATATTTTGTTCAGTATATTTTTTGAAAAGCACCACAACACTCTTCTAGTACACATTGAAATGAGCATGTCTTTGGCATTGTAATAACTGAAAACCCAAACATTATACAGACATTCCTGTGGCACTGTGAAAGAAAGAAAGAAAGAAAGAAAGAAAGAAAGAAAGATAAAGAAAAGAAAGAAAGGAGGCGGTGTCCGAATACGTTGTCACGACTCCGACCGAAGGACACTCCCCTTCCCGTTCGGGTGGCGCTCGGCGGTCGTCGTCGCCCGGCCTACTAGCTGCTACTGATTATTTCCTCCCCCTCCTCATGTGCTGATTGAGTGCACCTGTTTTGAGTTAGGTAGTAAGGCTTTATTAGTCAGCCGGCCCGCAGGGTTCCTTGTGCGGGATTAATTATTGTGATCATCTGTTTGGTGTACTTGTGTGCACGTCTATGGGTTTTGTGTTTTCCCATTTTGTGGGTTTTTTCCTGGACAGTTTAGCCCCTGTTTGGGGCATTTGTTTGTTCAGTACGCCCTGTGTTTTTGTGAGGGTTGGCTTATGTTCAGCGTTTCTCAGTGCATTAAAATAGCACTCCCCTGAACTCTCTGCTTCCTGCACCTGACTCCTCACCCACTACACTCAGACCGTTACAGAATCCCGCACCTCTGGAATGGAGTCAGCAGGAGCAACAGCCACTCTCCTCCCATCGATGGAAGAGAGGGTTCTACATCACACCACCGTTCTCCATCGGATCGGAACGGCGATGGATCTGGTGATGGGAGAATGGACCGATGGGAGAAGCGGTTTCCTCTCTCCACCTTGGCCCCCTCCTCAGGACTCCCCATCTCCCGACTCCAGCAGTCTTACGCTCCCGAGGGTCTATGATGGAGCGGCAGCAGGGTGCCAGGGTTCTTACTCCAGCTAGAACTGTACCTGGCCACCGTCAGACCCTCTCCCTCAGGAGCGGAGAGGGTGAATGTCCTCATCTCCTGCCTCACGGGTCGTGCTCTGGAGTGGGCAAATGCAGTTTGGAATGGCCCAGACACTCTTAAGGAGCACTACCCCAGATGGCCGAGCGGCGGAGAACGACCTATTCCATCTTCGGCAGGAGAAAAGGAGCGCCCAGGATTACACGTTGGAGTTCCGTACCTTGGCAGCAGGATCCGGGTGGAAATACAGGGCCCTTATCGACCACTACAGGTGTAGTCTCCATGAGGACGTCCGCAGGGAGCTAGCGTGTCGGGACACCGCTCTTTCCTTGGATAAGCTAATTGACATGTCAATCCGACTGGACAATCTGCTGGCTGCCCGCGGGCGTTCGGAGAAGGGTCCTGTGTGTTCCACCACCCGGCATCTCCACTCCTGTTCCGATGGAGTTGGGAGGCGCTTTGCCCGGTACCGGAGGAGGCTCTCTCTGCACCAACTGTGGTCGGAGAGGACACACGGCCGATCGGTGCTGGGGGTCCGTCTGGGAGTCGAGATGGCAGGCGGAACATTTCTCGATCACCCCAGGTGAGTCAGCACCAAACTCACCCAGAACCCCCTGTTGGTCACATGTTTGTCTTGATTTTTTTCTTAAAATGTTCCCCTCTTCCCAGCATAGGGCGCTAGTCGATTCAGGCTTTTAGTAAAAAGAAGGCGACTAAATTACCACCACATCGACCAGGAAGGGATTGTGCGATAGATCTCAGGTAAACGCTGCGCTTCCCAAGAGTCACGTGTACCCATTGTCCCTATGGATACATATATCACAGAGTCTCTGGGACAGGGGGTACATTCGGTCCTCCATTTCACCCGTCTCCTCGAGTTTCTTTTTGTGAAGAAAAAGGAGGGAGGATTGCGTCCGTGTATTGATTATAGAGGTCTAAATGCAATCACAGTGGGGTTCAGCTACCCACTACCTCTCATTGCTACGGCAGTGGAATCCTTTCAGGGAGCGCAGTTCTTCACAAAATTGGATCTCAGGAGCGCGTATAGCCTGGTGCGTATTCGGAAGGAGACGAGTGGAAAACCGCATTTAGTACCACATCGGGCCACTATGAGTACTGCGTCATGCCGTATGGGTTAAAAAATGCTCCCAGACATTTTTCAATCCTTTGTAGACGATATTCTCAGGGACCTGCACGGGCAGGGAGTGGTTGTTTATATCGATGACATTCTGATCTACTCAGCCACTCACGCCGTGCATGTGTCTCTGGTACGCAAGGTGCTTGGTAGACTGCTGGAGCATGACCTATACGTCAAGGCTGAGAAGTGTGTGTTCTCCAAATGAGCCGTCTCCTTTCTGGGTTATCACATTTCCACCTCGGGGGTGGAGATGGAGGGTGACCGCAGTAAGGCCGTGCGCCAATTGGCCGACTCAACCACGGTAAAGAGGTGCAGCGGTTATTGGGTTTTGCCAACTACTACCAGAGAGTTTATCCGGGTTTTTGGCCAGGTAGCGGCTCCAATTACCTCACTGCTAAAGGGGGGCCCGGTGCGGTTGCGATGGTCAGCAGAGGCGGACAGAGCTTTCAACAGGTTGAAGGCGCTGTTCACGGATGCACCCGTGTTGGCGCATTCCGGACCCCTCTCTAGCATTCATAGTGGAGGTGGACGCGTCCGAGGCTGGGGTGGGTGCCGTGCTATCACAGCGCTCGGGTACGCCACCAAAACTCCGCCCCTGCGCTTTCTTCTCGAGTAAGCTCAGCCCAGCGGAGCGTAACTATGATGTGGGGGACCGGGAGTTGTTAGCGGTGGTCAGGGCTCTGAAGGTGTGGAGACACTGGCTTGAGGGGGCTAAGCACCCCTTTCTCATCTGGACCGACCACCAAAATCTGGAGTATATTCGGGCAGCTAGGAGACTGAACCCGCGGCAGGCAAGGTGGGCCATGTTTTCACTCGATTCGGTTCACTTTATCATATAGACCGGGCTCCCAGAACGTGAAGGCGGACGCACTGTCCCGCCTTTACGACACGGAGGATAGGTCCACCGAACCTACTCCCATCCTTCCGGCCTCACAGCTGATGGCACCGGTGGTATGGGAGGTGGACATCGAGCGGGCATTACGGGCTGAACCCGCGCCTCCTCAGTGTCCGGCGGGGCGGAGGTACGTGCCGCTTGGTATTCGGGACCAACTGATTCGGTGGGCTCACGTCCTACCCTCCTCGGGTCACCCTGGGGTGGGGAGGACAGTGGGGAGCCTTCGGGGAGGTATTGGTGGCCTACCTTGACTAGGGACGTTAAGGTTTATGTCTCCTCCTGTTCGGTATGCGCCCAGAGTAAGGCTCCTAGGCACCTTCCTAGAGGGAAGTTACAACCCCTCCCGTTCCACAACGGCCATGGTCACATCTATCCGTAGATTTCCTGACCGACCTTCCCCGTCTCAGGGCAACACCACGGTTCTGGTGATTGTGGATCGGTTCTCTAAGTCTTGCCGTCTCCTCCCGTTGCCCGGTATCCCAACAGCCCTACAGACTGGGGAGGCATTATTCACCCACGTCTTCCGGCACTACGGGGTGCCGGAGGACATCGTTTCTGATCGGGGCCCCCAGTTCACGTCCCGAGTATGGAGGGCGTTCATGGAGCGTCTGGGGGTCTCGGTCAGCCTGACCTCCGGTTATCACCCGAAAGTAATGGGCAGGTGGAAGAGTAAACCAGGAGGTGGGTAGGTTTCTGCAGTCGTACTGCCAGGACCGGCCAGGGGAGTGGGCGAGATACATCCCCTGGGCTGAAATGGCCCCAGAACTCATTACGCCACTCCTCTACTAATGTGTCCCCCTTTCAGTGTGTTGGGGTACCAGCCAGTCCTGGCACCGTGGCATCGAGCCAGACCGAGGCTCCTGCGTTGGAGGAATTGGTGCAGCGCTCCAAATAAACCTGGAGGGCCGTCAAGGAATCCCTTCAACAGGCTAGTGGACGGCAGAAAAGGAGTGCTGACCGCCACCGCAGTGAGGCCCCGTGTTTGTACCAGGGACAGGGTCTGGCTCTCGACCCGAAACCTGCCCCTCCGCGTGCCCTGCCGGAAGCTTGGGCCACAGTGTGTAGGGCCGTTCAAAGTCCTGAGGAGAATAAACAAGGTGTGTTATCGATTACAACTCCCTTTCTATTATCGTATTAACCCCTCGTTTCATGTCTCTCCTCAGGCCGGTGGTAGCTGGTCCCCTACAGGACGGTGAGGTGCTGGAGGTCCCTCCTCCCCCTCTGGACATCGAGGGGTCCCCGGCGTATACGATACGGGCCATTCTGGACTTGAGACGCCGGGTGAGGGGCCTGCAGTACCTCGTGGACTGGGAGGTACGGTCCGGAGGAGAGGTGCTGGGTACCCACCAGGGACATTTTGGATCCGTCAATGTTGAGGGATTTCCATCGCCTCCAGCCGGATCGCCCTGCGCCTCGTCCCCGGGTCGACCTCGAGGCTGGTGTCGGCGTGCTGCGGGAGCCACGCGTCAAGGGGGTACTGTCGTGACTCCGACCGAAGGACACTCCCCTTCCCGTTCAGGTGGCGCTCGGCGGTCGTCGTCGCCCGGCCTACTAGCTACTACTGATTATTTCCTCCCCCCTCCTTATGTGTTGATTGAGTGCACCTGTTTTGAGTTATGTAGTAAGGCTTTATTAGTCAGCCCGCAGGGTTCCTTGTCGGGATTAATTATTGTGATCATCTGTTTGGTGTACTTGTGTGCACGTCTATGGGTTTTGTGTTTTCCCATTTTGTGGGTTTTTCCTGGACAGTTTAGCCACTGTTTGGGGCATTTGTTCGTTCAGTACGTCCTGTGTTTTTGTGAGGGTTGGCTTATGTTCAGCGTTTCTCAGTGCATTAAAATAGCACTCCCTGAACTCTCCGCTTCCTGCGCCTGACTCCTCACCCACTACACTCAGACCGTTACACTCGTACTCAAAATAGAAGGAATTTTGAGTACACATTAGACTAGACATGTACACTTTTTTATAGAATTGTAAGAAAATGCTTTAAAACTGCAAAATGTCTGCATCCCATGAAAGAAATTGTAGAATTGCAGGAAATAAGTTTTAAACCTGCAAAATGTTCTCTCCGCCAACAAGAGGGGTGTGAACGGTTTGTGTCATGATCAGTGCTTCTGCCAATTGAAATAGGAGTGGCACGCACATGCGGGATGTTCCCCAATGCTGGGTCTGAGTGAAAAACTTTGGGAACCACTGCATTAAATGACGTATTCTTAGTATGGGTGTGTCTAGTACGTTGATATTTGTTGCTTACTGTATACAGTTTTACTAAACAGTATGTTCTAAATAGTATGATCAGTACAAAGTATGTAGTTTTTAGTAAGTGGTAAGAAAGACAGATTTTGAACACGACCAGAGAGTGAGAGCGATAGAGAGAGAGATAAAGCAAGAAAGAGAGAGAGAGAGAGAGAGAGAGACTGAGAGTTGAAGAGGAGACCATTTGTGGATTAAATGGCTGGTTAAACGAGTGTTTTAATGGATCCCTCAGCAGTGATGTCCTTTGCATGTTCTGCATACAGGCTACAGCACACACCAACAATCCATCCAGCCAGTCAAAACTATAAAACAAACAAAACATAGCAATCCGTTATGGTACCATTATTGTTCATTTGAGGCATTAAGAAATTAACTCATGAATGATAACACCCCAGAGAGTTTACGTTAGTATGTATGATCTACACTGGCAGCCAGCCAAAAATCACTAGAAAGCACAAGCCCAATTACAGAGATAAACATCAATTCAGGCTTACAACCACAACTGGAAGACAAGTGATAATTCAGGGTCTAATTCATGGTCGGATGGGACATTATCTCTCCCAAGTGCATTGTAATTCAAAATGGTCAGGGGTTCCTAATGAACCTTCAAGGCTGTTCGCTTGCAATAGCATATGCCTCATTAACAACCTCCCCCTCTTTCTAACCATACTACATTATATTTAAAACATACTGTTTAGTACAAACGTATGCAGTAAGCAACAAATATCAACATACTTCTCATCCATACTGAGAAGGCGTCATCAAATGCGAAATCACGCTTGTTCCTCACCATTCGTACATTTTTGTGGAGCACATCCCTATTCTGATTATCAGCTGTTGTCGAACACATGTGGGTGTGAAAAGACGATTATCTTCCTCAATAGTGTGCAACGAATTCTACTCGATGAAATAAATATACCATCCTGGCATTTAAAGTATACTCGATTTACTAAATGTCACAAACGCAAAAAATATATATATTTTGCATACTCAAATGGACTACTATTTAGGAAGCAAGTACGGGTATCTGGACATGGCCAATATCTCCCTCTGTCTGGGTCTCCCTGTGTCTCTCTCTCTCCCCCCTTTCTATCTCCCACCCTCCCTCTCTCTTCATTTTCAGACAGTCAAATCCAGAGCAGCTGTTGGGCAGGAGAGGTAGGAGAGGAAAGGAAGGAATAAAGGAAGACAGGAGAGATATCTTCCCTTATTCCTTCCTTTCCTCTCTCCTGCCTGGGCCCAACAGTCAATTAGTTCTCTAATTCCCTCAGGGTAGACAAAGACACGTGAAGAATACAACCTTTTTGTTGTTCTAAGCTAATCATGGCTTCAATTCTGTAATCTCTCACTCTCTCGGGGTTTGAAAATGGGTCAGAAAACCTTGGTCATGGTTCTCCCTGTGCCTTGTAGTCCTGATTGAGGGAACCAATATCAATCAATCAAAATGTATAGAGCCCTTTTACATCAGCCAATGTAACAAAGTGCTAATACAGAAACCCAGCCTAATACCCCAAACAGCAAGCAATGCAGATGTAGAAGCATGCTGGCTAGGAAAAACTCCCTAGAAGGCAGGAACCTAGGATGAAACCTAGAGAGGAACCAGGCTCTGAGGGTTGGCCAGTCCTCTTCAGGCTGTGCTGGGTGGAGATTATAACAGTAGATGGCCAAGATGTTCAAAAGTTCATAGATTACTTGAGATCCACTTCACGCATGTAACCTATTCTTTCCTGCAAATAATTTAGTGTGGGTGAGCGGTTTGCTGATGTCAACATTGTGAACAGCGTGCCCCATGATGGCGGTAGGGTTATGGTATGGGCAGGCATAAGCTACAGACAACGAACACAATTACATTTTAGCGATTGCAATTTCAATGCATAGAGATACCGTGCCAAGATCCTGAGGCCCATTGTCGTGCCATTCATCTGCCAACATCACCTCATGTTTCAGCATAATAATACACAGACCCATGTCTGTCGCAAGGATCTGTACACAATTCCTGGAAGCTGAAAATGTCCTAGTGCTTCGATGGCCTGAATACTCACCAGACATGTCACCCATTGAGAATGTTTGGGATGCTCTGGATCGATGTGTATGACAGCGTGTTCCAGTTCCTGCCCATATCCAGCAACTTCGCACAGCCAATGAAGAGGAGTAGGACAATATTCTACAGGCCACAATCAACAGCCTGATCAACTCAAATGTGAAGGAGATGTGTCGCACGTCATGAGGCAAATGGTAGTCACACAAGATGCTGACTGGCTTTCTGATCCCCGCCCCTACCTTTGTTTCAAAGGTTTATGACCAGCCAATGCATATCTGTTTTCCCAGTTATGTGAAAGCCATAGATTAAGGCCTAATTTATTTCAGATGTCTGACTTCCTTATATGAACTATAACTCAGTAAAATCTTTGAAATGGTTGCATGCTGCATTTATATTTTTGTTCAGTATACATGTTTATACAGGAGAATAATTATTTTGTACATTTAAAACATTTTTTTTACAAAATAGAGGCATACAAAGACAAAATAAATGTGATACAGTGTGGAAATAATAACATGACTGAAGGAAATGCATGCACTACTCATGAATTTTTTTTTGAACTTTGATTATTCAAAAACATAAAATACAGTCAAAAATATGATATTTTGGCCATATTGCCTGAGCTAGATCACAGTTAGATCACATTACACATGCATGGAAGTAGCAACCTGACCAGCAGCCAAACCTTGCACGTGACCAGAGCCCTCTGGAGCCTAATTTCCCAGAATTTACCACTACGGCTTCAGGATTTCCTCTGCTGGTAACTCTATCGGAGGCTATTAGAATACAGAGAGCAGCAGAGTAATCTCAGGTGCCTAAGGGTTTAGAGAAGAGCTAACAAATCCTAGCTAACAGCTAACAAATCCATTCGGCTCTTCTATAATGACATGGCATTTCTAATGTTTCGTTATTCAGAGACAGACACAGCAGCCTAGTAGGTAGAACACTTTGCATAAGCTTGTCTGCAATGGGACTACATAATTATATTGTCTCTAGAATAAATATCCTGTATCAACAGAGCAAAGTAGAATGGCATGTAGGCCTAGAATCTCTCTTACACTAATAAAAAACCAATAACTCAGTGATCTGCATTTTAATTGAAAGGAAAACACTGTCTGAGCCCAGCTCTGAATTTATGTCATCACATCTATGGTCCACATGTGTGTCAACATGTTTAAGTCAAATCTCACTGGCAGCACTGTCATAACTAGCATAGTCACAGTTAATCAGCTTTAGTTAGCCATACGGTTTCAATGCAAGGCCATACAATATATCCTTTCTTTACACCCCAACAAAGGGTCTATAGAGTGTTCGCAGTCACAATTAACCCATGATCAACCCAAATGGCTTTTTTTGCATGGTCATATTATGCCTATCTAGGTTACACGTGGGTTAGCCATATCTATGACTAAAAAAAGAATACTTTTTTACAATCTGAGCTCTATTGTATTTCTTTTTTTAGATCTTTGATTTCTAAAATGTCTTCTAGCCATAGAAATGGCTACATGTGAATATTCAAACATAAGTTGATCTTAGCCATATTAGCCCCATTGCCTCATCTCATTGTGAATATGAAAGAAAAGGTAGCACTTTACCTTAAAGAACAGAAATGACCAGGAAGTCCATTTACTATGAAATAACATGGCAAAATGGTAATAAACTAATCATCTATTAATTACTCAGGCTATTTGTTTCTTTGGGATTCATTTGAATCAAGCACCACTAGTGTCACCTTAGAGAGCTTTTATGTCTCTATTTTGGTTTGGTCAGGGTGTGATATGGGTGGGCATTCTATGTTCCTTTTTCTATGTTTTGTATTTCTTTGTTTTGCCGGGTATGGTTCTCAATCAGGGACAGCTGACTATCATTGTCTCTGATTGGGAACCATACTTAAGGTAGCTTTTTCCCACCTATGTTTTGTGGGTAGTTGTTTTCTGTTTAGTGTTCTTCACCTGACAGGACTGTTTCGGTTTCACATTGTTATTTTTGTTTCAGTGTTCAGTTCAATAAAAGTCATGAACACCAACCACGCTGCACTTTGGTCTGATTCCTCCTCATCCGACGCAAGCGACACCCGTTACAACTAGGCACCATTTGGTTACACCATTTGTGTACCAGAAAGTACCCATTCGAGTTACCACGTACTTTCCTGTTAAATAGTCTACCAATACCAGTGGAAACAATCTGACAATATGCTAACAAGTAGAATATTGTGATATGTATTTATCATGGCATTATAGTTCAAACAAGCACCATAGAACCCCGAGCCACACCGGCGGGCTAACTAACAATCCTGAGAAACTGACCTTTTTCAACTTTGAACATACTTCAACAAACAGTCTTATTTTAAGAGGCTGAGACACCATTGTCTCATGTAGCTTTAATCCTGAAGAATAACAAGCTGCTACTCTCTAAGCTCTGAGGTGGACGCAAATCCTTTGTGTCAGGGGGAAGGATGTTTTTAGGCAATTAAAGGCCTACTCCTTGATTAAAAAAACAGCTATAAAGCTGAAGGGTGGGGCTTCACAAAATATTCACTAAACACCTATTTTACAGTGGCAGTTGACGAGACTATATCTGACTAAATAGAGCCAGAAAAACTAGAAGTAAACTAAAATGATTTTTCATTTCAGTTTACTAAAACGAGACAAAATTATCTACGTGACTAACATCTGACTACTAAGTGTGGACTGGACAAGAGTTTTTGAAGAGATTGAGAGCTTTTCAATAATAATCATGAATAATATTAGCAACACAGATGTGCAGTTCTGTTAAGCAGTGGGAAGGATGTGTCACACCCGGGCAACACAGCCGGTGAGCTGCAGGGGAGAAAGCGATGCGTGTGGGCAGAAAAGCAGACAGGCTCCGCTCCGGCTCCATTTATACATAATACGCAGGTGACTCTCTTGCTTCACTTGAGCTAACCAATCACCACCAGCCTTCTATTTAGCTACCCTTTGCCTTAAGAAACACACACTGCTTTAAGAAATAAAAACAATAGCAGCACTGAGTTTAATAGGAAAACAAAAGTCTAGATATGTTTTCTCTCCCTTGAGTTGGCTATAGAAAAGTAGTCTTTCACACTGCATTTCATACACAGGTTCTGTAGCCAACGTAGCCAAGTCTACCTCTATTCCTGAGAGAAAACTGATTAATTCTAGACCTTAGGCTACCCTTCAAAGGACATGACCCATAAAACCGCCACTACGTTTGTTCGGCCACTACACTATATCTGACTGGGTAAATAACTTTATTTTGAGTTAATGTGGACCCAGTGGCTCAGACTTGAACACTTGGACCAGGACACGAGCACTGGGACTCAGACTTAAGCCATAGGGACTTGTGACTCAGACTCGATCCGTAGCTTATGCCTACCCATACCGCTACCATGGGGCACGTTGACATCAGAAAACCGCTCGCCCACACAACGCCATATAAGTGGTCTGTGGTTGTGAGGCCAGTTGGACATACTGCTAAATTCTCTAAAATGACATTGGAGGCGGCTAATGGTAGAGAAATTAACATTCAATCCTCTGGCAAAAGCTCTGGTGGACATTCCTGCAGTCATCATGACAATTGCACGCTCAAAACTTGAGACATCTGTCGCATTTTGTTGTGTGACAAAACTTCACATTTTAGACTGGCCTTTTATTGTCCCCAGCACTAATATGAGTCTAATATGTTAGTATTTGTTGCCTACTGCATACAGTCTTACTAAACAGTATGTTCTAAATTGTATGTAGTAGTACACAGTTTTAGTAAGTAATAGGCGAAACAGATTTCGCACACGGCTATGGACTGTCAGCTTTAGCATCCACTGTGTCTATGAATTTGAGGGTGGCTACAAAATTTCCTTGGCCCATTCAGTTTATAATTTCTTTGTATTTTTTTATTTAACTAGGGAAGTCAGTTAAGAACAAATTCTTATTTACAATGACGGCCTTCCCGGCCAAACCCAGACGACGCTAGGCCAATTGTGTGCCGTTCTATGGGACTCCCAATCACGGCCGGATGTGATTCAACCTGGATTCGAACCGGGGCACATGTTTAGTATTAGTGGATTGAATATATCTCTTTGCCCGAGTGGCGCAGTGGATATATCAAAGGAATTTAAAAGGGAGAAAGAGGATGTAGGCTGAGAGTTGTGAAGCAAGTTCAGGGGAGTGAATAACTGTAATAAATAAATGAACAAAACAAGAAACACAAACAGCACACCGACATGAAACAGGAACAATGGCAACTGGGGAAGAAACTAAAGGGGAATGACATATAAAGGGCAGGTAATCAAGGAGGTGATGGAGTCCAGGTGAGTGTCATTATGCGCATAACGCTGGTGACAGGAGTGCTCAATAACGAGCAGCCTGGTGACCTAGAGTCTGGAGAGGGAGTACACAGGCCGGAGAGGGAGTACACAGGCCGGAGAGGGAGTACACGGTCCACTCCAGGATCAGGAGTGAACCGGTCACCTCTGCTAAGGCGTGGGAACCTGTCGATCCGGCTGAGGCGCGGAAACATAATGACCTAGAGTGCCGGAGAGAGAGCATACGTGACAGTACCCCCTCCCTATCGCATTCGGCTCCAGCCGCAGGACGCCAAACCAAAGAGAAGATTCCGGGGATCCGGAGTGGACTGGTCGCCTCCGCCTCAGCGCAGAAACCTCACAAACCGGCAGAGGCGTGAGAGCCTGATGAGCTGGCTGAGATCTGCCCGGTTGCCTCAGTCGAGGCACGGGAACCTGTTCACCAGCTGAGGCATGGGAGCCTATCGAACACGCTGAGGCAAGGCAGCCTGTCGAGCCAGCTGACGCATGGGAGCCTTTCGATCCCGCTAAGGTATGGAAACCTGTCAGGCCAGCTGAGGCCAGGTGAGGCCTCCCAGGTAGCTCCAGTACGGACACCCGGACCCGACATCACCTCCAACACCAAAACATACAACAACAAAAACACTCCCTGATGCTTCCCCTTGTTTATGGCATCATTCTGTAACGCTGTATGCTGAGAGTCGGGAAGCAAGTTCAGGGAGTGAGTACATTTAATATATAAATGAACAAAACAAGAAACACAAACAGCGCACCGACATGAAACAGGCATAATGACGACTGGGGAAGAAATCAAAGGGAATGACATATAAAGAGCAGGTAATGAAGGAGGTGATGGAGTCCAGGTGAGTGTCATTATGCGCATAACGCTGTTGACAGGTGTGCGCCATAACGAGCAGCCTGGTGACCTAGAGGCCAGAGAGGGAGCACACGTGACAGTTCCTAATGTGCTCTGTTGGGAGAGCAACGTCAGTCACTTTTCATGTTTCACTATGGCAACAACGTTCGTTGGCAGGTATTGGATTGACTGACATACTTTCCAGAGTGCTTCAGGAGAAAACAACAGAAGTCCATAACCCGAGAGGGTAGAACTGAGCTAATATCCTTGGGATATGGACCACTACATTGGATCTCTCTGGATATATTGTCCCCGTCCATACAGTCAGCGGGGTTCTCCGTTCATCGTGCGGACAGGAAGAAGGAACTTTCCGGGGTGGAGGTGGAGGAGTATGTCTCATGATTAACAACATGGTGTGATTGTGGTAATGTACAGGAATTCCCAATCTGGAATAACACATCTAATTCTGACCACATTAGCTCCCAAAATAATTTTTGGGGGTTATATTCACTGCCTACACAGCGACGGCTCTCAAGGAACTACACTGAACTTCGTGCAAACTGGAAACTGCATATCATGAGACAGCACATGCTGCATACTCTCCCTTCCGGGATGGCTACAAGGCCCTCCCCAACCCCTGCCTTCTGCAAAGGGAATGGAAACACTTCAGGAAGTGAAGCTGAGCAAAGACATGTATTCAATCCACTAATACTAAACATGTGCTTGTATCTTAGAAAAATCTGTTTTTATCATTTTGATCTTAGCGCCATCTTGAATTGCCATAGTAACGACTGACACCCATGAGTCATTGGTAGGAGTGAGAAAATTGGGAGTTTGGCGTGAAGACTGAAAGTGAATGCTGCCACTGTGGCGCTTCACCTTTACTGGACCTGAACGATTTCTCACAACTTTGACAGCTCAGGACAACAATATTAAGGTAAGAAAATGTATGCAATTCGTTTTTATGTTGGTAATTATAATATGTACATTTTAGAGTATTTTTTCAGATTGATAAGATGAGTCTGTGAAATAACATTTTGATAACAAGTCGAGTAGACAAATCCGCCAAAACGAGACAAGGTGGCTACTTGATTTAGCTCGTCTTTTTCTTTTGGATGTAAATGTTATCTTATTGATATCTGTACAAAATAAAATATTCATATTGACAATTTGAAGAGCATTTTTCATTAGGTATGAGCTAGACCTAGCTAAAACGAACTGGCTAACGTTAGTGATTAGATATAAAAATAGCTAGCTAGCTAGCCAGGCAAAAGAGAGGGCTGCTGCATGATTGCTATTTCACCAGTAAAATGTATGATTCCCAAATAGCTAGCTACAATCATTATTAGCTAGCTAGCTAACTAGCTACATATTTTCAGTTTTTAATTTTTTTTATCTGTGATTCCTAAAAAGAGTATGCCTTCTGGCTGCCATCTAACTTGAACAATTGCCTTCCATTTATGATTCCTTTTTACGTGCTGAAGGGTAATCGTCACTTGGGGAAGACGAGGACGAAGAGGATGAGATTGAAATGGAGGAACTGGAGGAAGTTGAGAAGCAACCACATGATGCTGATGCCTCTCAGCCAAGCTTTTTGACTGGAATTTAACTGTCAATTATTTATTATTATTATTATTATTATTATTATTATTATTATTATTATTATGTACTATTAGGCAGGGGTGAAAGTAAATGTAATTTATTCCCAGTATGGGACCTCCTATTTGTGCATGACCTAATCAAAGAATTACATATAGAATCCCCATTAATTTGATTGGATTTCTATGGGCCTAATAGTCAAGATTTGTTATTTAACTTTTACAATGTATTAGGCTACCCTTTAATGTGGCATAAACACAACCAGTCATGATTTCATAACATTTTCAACAAATGTTTTCATCAAATTTTCAAACAATTATTTAAAAGCTCATGTCGGCTACCTGTGCACAGTACTCAGCGAAAATGGTTCTTAAGCCTCATTTAGATATTTTCTGCTTATAATTTCCGACATTTGGTAAGCTATTTGTTAGTCAACTTGTCTATAATTAGATACATGTTGCTTCTCTTCTCTTCTCTGTCATTACTTGATGCTTGTCTAGAATACTACATAAAGCATTGTTCACCAGAACGATGTCATAAATCGATAGAATGTTAATGATGCATTGATCAATCTAGTTGACATTGGTAAAGTTCTTTCAAATCAAATCAAATTTTATTTGTCACATACACATGGTTAGCAGATGTTAATGTGAGTGTAGCGAAATGCTTGTGCTTCTAGTTCCGACAATGCAGTAATAACCAACAAGTAATCTAACTAACAATTCCTAAACTACTGTCTTATACACAGTGTAAGGGGATAAAGAATATGTACATATTATATATTCATAAATATTACATAAGGATATATGAATGAGTGATGGTACAGAGCAGCATAGGCAAGATACAGTAGATGGTATCGAGTACAGTATATACATATAAGATGAGTATGTAAACAAAGTGGCATAGTTAAAGTGGCTAGTGATACATGTATTACATAAGGATGCAGTCGATGATATAGAGTACAGTATATACGTATGCATATGAGATGAATAATGTAGGGTAAGTAACATTATATAAGGTAGCATTGTTTAAAGTGGCTAGTGATATATTTACATCATTCCCATCAATTCCCATTATTAAAGTGGCTGGAGTTGAGTCAGTGTCAGTGTGTTGGCAGCGGCCACTCAATGTTAGTGGTGGCTGTTTAACAGTCTGATGGCCTTGAGATAGAAGCTGTTTTTCAGTCTCTCGGTCCCAGCTTTGATGCACCTGTACTGACCTCGCCTTCTGGATGATAGCGGGGTGAACAGGCAGTGGCTCGGGTGGTTGATGTCCTTGATGATCTTTATGGCCTTCCTGTAACATCGGGTGGTGTAGGTGTCCTGGAGGGCAGGTAGTTTGCCCCCGGTGATGCGTTGTGCAGACCTCACTACCCTCTGGAGAGCCTTACGGTTGAGGGCGGAGCAGTTGCCGTACCAGGCGGTGATACAGCCCGCCAGGATGCTCTCGATTGTGCATCTGTAGAAGTTTGTGAGTGCTTTTGGTGACAAGCCGAATTTCTTCAGCCTCCTGAGGTTGAAGAGGCGCTGCTGCGCCTTCTTCACGACGCTGTCTGTGTGAGTGGACCAATTCAGTTTGTCTGTGATGTGTATGCCGAGGAACTTAAAACTTGCTACCCTCTCCACTACTGTTCCATCGATGTGGATAGGGGGTGTTCCCTCTGCTGTTTCCTGAAGTCCACAATCATCTCCTTAGATTTGCTGACGTTGAGTGTGAGGTTATTTTCCTGACACCACACTCAGAGGGCCCTCACCTCCTCCCCTGTAGGCCGTCTCGTCATTGTTGGTAATCAAGCCTACTACTGTTGTGTCGTCCACAAACTTGATGATTGAGTTGGAGCGTGCATGGCCACGCAGTCGTGGGTGAACTGGGAGTACAGGAGAGGGCTCAGAACGCACCCGTGTGGGGCCCCAGTGTTGAGGATCAGAGAGGAGGAGATGTTGTTACCTACCCTCACCACCTGGGGGCGGCCCGTCAGGAAGTCCAGTACCCAGTTGCACAGGGCAGGGTCGAGACCCAGGGTCTCGAGCTTGATGACGAGCTTGGAGGGTACTATGGTGTTGAATGCCGAGCTGTAGTCAATGAACAGCATTCTCACGTAGGTATTCCTCTTGTCCAGATGGGTTAGGGCAGTGTGCAGTGTGGTTGAGATTGCATCGTCTGTGGACCTATTTTGGCGGTAAGCAAATTGGAGTGGGTCTCGGGTGTCAGGTAGGGTGGAGGTGATATGGTCCTTGACTAGTCTCTCAGAGCACCATGATGACGGAAGTGAGTGCTACTGGGCGGTAGTCGTTTAGCTCAGTTACCTTAGCTTTCCTGGGAACAGGAACAATGGTGGCCCTCTTGAAGCATGTGGGAACAGCAGACTGGTATAGGGGTGTTTTGGGCTGAGTTGGCCCGCAGGCCTTTATGGTGGAGTGGCCAGACATAATCCACTCCTCTGCAAAGAAACGACTGTAAAAGTCACATGACAGCCCACTTGGAGTTTACCAAAAGACACGTAAAGACTATCAGGCCAAGAGAAACAAGATTCTCTGGTTTGATGAAACCAAGATTGAACTCTTTGGATTGAATGCCATGCGTCACATCTGAGGAAACCTGGCACCATCCCTAGGGTGAAGCATGGTGGTGGCAGCATAATTATGTGGGGATGTTTTTCAGCGGCAGGGACTGGGAGAATAGTCAGGATCGAGGGAAAGATGAACAGAGTAAAGTAAAGAGATCCTTGATGAAAACCTGCTCCAGAGTGTTCAGGACCTGACTGGGGTGAAGGTTCACCTTCCAACAGGACAATGACCCTAAGCACACAGCCAAGACAACACAGGAGTGGCTTCTGGACATGTCTCTGAATGTCCTTGAGTGGCCCAGCCAGAGCCCGGATTTGAACCCAATTGAACATCTCTGAGAGACCTGAAAATGGCTGTGCATCAACGCTCCCCATCCAATCTGACAGAGCTTGAGAGGATCTGCATAGAGGAATGTGAGAAACTCCCAAAGATAGGTGTGCCAAGCTTGTAGCGTCATACCCAAGAAGACTCGAGGCTGTAATCACTGCCAAAGGGTCTGAATAGTTATGTAAATGTAATATTTCTGTTTTTAATTTTAATACATTTGCAACATTTTCAAAAAACTGTTTTTGCATTCCGTTTTGGAGTATTGTGTGTAGATTGAGGGGAAAAAACATTATAAATCAATTTTAGAATGAGGCTGTAACGTAACAAAATGTGAAAAAGTCAAGAGGTCTGAATACTTTCCGAATGTACTGTATATGCGTTAAAACATATTACAAATGGCATTTAGTCTTACATTTGATAAAGACATACACAAGTAATATAATATTAATAAAACAATAACTTTGAAAGAATAAGGATAAGGGGATACATTGTCTTACTCAAACATTAAACTCAGGGATATATTCATCAGAGACTGTAACGTTCTTTGCTTCACGGAAACATGGCTCACTGGAGAGACGCTATCGGAGGCAGTGCAGCCAGCGGGTTTCTCCACACATCGCGCCGACAGAAACAAACATCTTTCTGGTAAGAAGAGGGGTGGGGGCGTATGCCTTATGGCTAACGAGATGTGGTGTGATTACAGAAACTCAAATCCTTCTGTTCACCTGATTTAGACTTCCTCACAATCAAATGTCGACCGCATTATCTACCAAGAGACTTTAGCCACTTTAAACAATGCTACCTTATATAATGTTACTTACCCTACATTATTCATCTCATATGCATACGTATATACTGTACTCTATATCATCGACTGCATCCTTATGTAATACATGTATCACTAGCCACTTTAACTATGCCACTTTGTTTACATGCTCATCTTATATGTATATACTGTACTTGATACCATCTACTGTATCTTGCCTATGCTGCTCTGTACCATCACTCATTCATATATCCTTATGTACATATTCTTTATCCACTTACACTGTGTATAAGACAGTAGTTTAGGAATTGTTAGTTAGATTACTTGTTGGTTATTACTGCATTGGCGGAACTAGAAGCACAAGCATTTCGCTACACTCGCATTAACATCTGCTAACCATGTGTATGTGACAAATACATTTGATTTGATTTGATTGGTTGAGTGCTGCAGAGATGGTGGTCCTTCTGCAAGAGATGGTGGTCCTTCTCCCATCTTCACAGAGAAACTCTAGAGCTCTGTCAGAGTGACCATCGGGTACTTGGTCACCTCCCTGAGGTCACCTCCCGGGAAGCCAGGGCTAGGAAGAGCCTTGGTAGTTCCAAACTTCTTCCATTTAAGAATGATGGAGGTCACCGTGTTCTTGGGGACCTTCAATACTGCAGACATTTTTTGGTACCCATCTCCAGATCTGTGACTCAACACATGATTGTTTTGTTTTTGCTCTGACATGCACTGTCAAGTGTGGGACCTTATAAAGACAGATGTGTGCCTTTCCAACACATATGGAATCATGTAGTAACCAAAAAAGTGTTAAACAAATCAAAATATATTTTATAATTGAGATTCTTCAAAGTAGCCACCCTTTGCCTTGATGACAGCTTTGCACACTCTTGACATTCTCTCAACCAGATTCACCTGGAATGCTTTTCCAACAGTCTTGAAGGATTTCCCACATATGCTGAGCACTTGTTGGCTGCTTTTCCTTCACTCTGCGGGCCAACTCAGCCCAAAACATCTCAATTGGGTTATTTGGGCAGCAAATTCTGAGGCTGGTGACTCTAATGAACATATACTATGCGGCAGAGGTAACTCTGGGTCTCCCATTTCTGTGGAGGTCCCTCATGAGAGCCAATTTCAACATAGTGCTTGATGGTTTCTGTGACTGCACTTGAAGAATCTTTAAAAGTTCTTGACATTTTCTGGATTGACTGACCTTCATGTAAAGTAATAATAGACTGTAAAAATCCCCAAAACTTCACAGATCTTCATTGTAAAGGGTTTAAACACTGTTTCCCATACTTGTTCAATGAATCATAAACAATTAATGAACATGCACCTGTGGATAACAGCTTACAGACGGTAGGCAATTAAGGTCACAGTTATGAAAACTTTGGACACTAAAGAGGCCATTCTACTGACTCTGAAAACCACCAAAATAAAGATGCCCAGGGTCCCTGCTTATTTGCGTGAACGTGCCTTAGGTATGCTGCAAGGAGGCATGAAGACTGCAGATGTGGCCAGGCAATAAATTACAATGTCCGTACTGTGAGACGCCTAACACAGAACTACAGGGACACAGGACGGACAGTTGGCCGTCGTCGCAGTGGCAGACCACATGTAACAACACCTGCACAGGATCGTTACATCCGAACATCACACCTGCGGTACAGGATGGCAATAACAACTGCCTGAGTTACACCAGGAATGCACAATCCCCCATCAGTGCTCAGACTGACCGCAAGAGAGGCTGGACTGAGGGCTTGTAGGCCTGTTGAATATTGAATGATGCCCAATGATCCATCGCATCTCCCAAAAACATTTTCAACATAAACATGCAAAATGACAGTCTAGAAACTAAAGCTTTGGTTGTCTTCCTCTCAGGCTTCCATGTCTTCTCACTGGACCTCAATGTCCACCTCTTGAACATCAGACTCTGAGGCCTCATCTTCACTGTCACTTTCCAACCTTATTGAGGATGGCTCATTGTCAGGCCCAAAAGCCTCAAATTTTCCCGGATGGCGACCGATTTCTCAATCCTTGTTCAGCCTGTTGCGTGCTTTGGTGTGTGTGTTCATAAACAAGGACCAGTTGCGCTCTGAGGAGGCTGACGTTGATGGGATTTGTAGGATGATGGAGGCAACAGGGAAAGCGCCTCAAATCTCAAGTCCCTTCCACCAGGTGGTTGATGAGATATGTTGGCACGACTGTCATATTGCATCTCCATCCCAAAGCCCTTGCTTGGAAGTCAACTTCGCCAGACTGCCAAGAACCTTGCCATCATCCATGCCAAGGTGACAAGACATGGTAGTGATGACACCATAGGCCTTTTTGATCTCTGCACCAGACAGGATGCTCTTGACAGCATATTTGGGGTCCAAGATGTATGCTGTGGCGTGTATGGGCTTCAGGCAGAAGTCTTCACACTTTTTGATGTATTTCAGAACTGCAGCTTCCTTTGCTTGGAGCAATAGTGAAGTGTGCAGGGCAGGACGGATTTCTTCTCTTACATCAGCAAGCAGAGTCTGAACATTAGACAGGATGGCATTGTCTCGCTCAAACCGTGCAATGGCTACTGCTATAGGTTTCAGGACGTCAGGCTGCTTACACCCTCTCCTCCCTAAATACATTATCCATGAGGATCCTCTCGATGGGGCTATCCATATCAGCAGACTGTGATATGGCTATTTCTTGGAGAGACTCAGTCCCCTCTAGGAGACTGTCAAACATGATGACAACACCACCCCAACGGGTGTTGCTGGACAGCTTCAGGTGCTCTTATTCTTCTCACTTTGCTTGGTGAGGTAGATTGCTGCTATAACATGATGACCCTTCACATATATAACCATTTCCTTGGCTCTCTTGTAGAGTGTATCCATTGTTTTCAGTGCCATGATGTCTTTGACGAGCAGATTCAATGCATGAGCAGCACAGCCAATGGGTGTGATGTGAGGGTAGGACTCCTCCACTTTAGACCAAGCAGCCTTCATGTTCGCAGCATTGTAGGTCACCAGTGCAAATACCGTCTGTGTTCCAAGGTCATTGATGACTGCCTTCAGCTCATCTGCATTGTAGAGATTGATGTGTCTGTTGTCCCTTGTATCTGTGCTCTTGTAGATGATGTAGGGGTGGAGATGATGTAGTTAATTATTACTTGCCCTCAAACATTCGACCACCCATCAGAGATGATTGCAATAAAGTCTTCTTTCTCTATGATTTGCTTGACCTTCACTTGAACTCTGTTGAACTCTGCATCCAGCAAATTAATTGATAAAGTATGTCTGGTTGGAGGGGTGTATGCTGGGCAAAGAACATTCAGAAATATCTTAGAGTACAGATCGCCTGTGAGCATCAGAGGTGAACCAGTTGTATATACAGCTCGAGCAAGACATTCATCAGCATTTCTCTGACTATGTTCCTCCATTGAGTCAAAGGAGGACCATGAGCTGTTGCTATCAATAAGGTGTCTGAATCATCGTTTTCATCTCGAATAGAAGTAGAGGGACTTTTGTCAGAGGTTGCTTGTTGTGAGCGCTGAGGGAACTTTATGCACTTGGCCAGATGATTCTGCATCTTTGTTTCATTCTTTACATATGATTGGCACAGTATTTGCAAATGTACACAGCTTTCCCTTCTACATTAGCTGCATTGAAATTACTCCACACATCAGACAGTGCCCGTGCCATTTTCCTGTAAAGATTAGAAAAATAATTGTACAAAAATACAAATAATATACAATTACATGTACAGATAATGTTAGATTAAACAACTCCTTTGTAAGATAACTTTTTTAAATGAAACATGTATGGAAACAGGTGAAACAGTTAGCAGGCTCAAGCAAGGTAAAACCCACATGGTAGCAAAAACTAACTATCAGAAATGGTTAACAAGTTAGAAATTATTTAAACACACTTTGCAGTAGGCTACTATTTACTAGTTAACAAAAAATAACTGTGGTATAAAATATATTCCCCCCACCCAATATTGTAATCAAAACTTACCAGAAAGCATGTAGTCCTTGGCTTAGAAAGTATAGTAGTGTGGGCTCAATAACATCTCATTAGTGTGCAAGATCTTGAGAATCAGCTGTACATGTGATGGAAGAGTGCACTGCACATGTGATGGTAGATTCCATTGAATTGGGGATAGATTAACCAAAATATGCCACAACACCTAGAATTGCATTATGTGTATCCCACAAAAAAGGTTCACTGTTATAAGCTAACGTTTTTGATGAATTTAAGCAAAATTCCCCAAAATCTCGGGCTTAAATCCTATGGAAATTTACCGGAAGGTTTCCGACCCTTTGCAACCCTATCCCAGACCATACTATAATAATCATTGCATGCTGGTCCTCTAAAGCCTATCATTCCTACATCCGCTCTGACATCAACATCAGGAGAGCACACAACATGCTCATCTCTCAGAACCTGCATTAACTCAAGCACTGTTTTCTAGTTCCTGCCTCCTTTCACAGACACCGTCTACCTCCCGCACCGATTCCTACCCAACCAGCCAAAAGAGGGTTGGCTTGCTAGCTGTGCCTGAATCCTCATGGTTTTCTTCCTTCCAGAGTTATTTTCCTTGCCACAGTCACTTCTGCTTGCTCTCCTGGGGTCTAAGATTGGGTCACTCCGTGGGCAGCTCGTCCATATGCTGTACTACCGCAACTATATTGCCAAACATTCAGCACCTGCAGTCCAGAACACCTCACTCCCTGTCCAGGGTTTGACTAATTTGGAGCTCTAATTTTGGGGATTGCCATCACCACAGCAGGCTAACTACCATGGCCTGTTGTCTACAAACCAAACTCTACAGAGTCCCCCCCCAAATCGGAAAGAAAGGCTATCAAGGCCCAATGACATTAAACAACATGGTAAGCTAAACATGATAGGAGAAAAACATGTTCCTGCCACAACAGAGGTAGTATTCCTAGAGGAAGTTCCAGGTAGAAGTTGTCCCCCCTCCCACTAAATGCTAACCTTAACAGGAGAGGAGGCATGCAGAGAGAGGAGAGGTGGAGAGGAGAGTTAGGGCTCTATTCAATCTGTATTGCTGAAGCAGGACCAATTGCGTGATTTAAAATGTAAAGGTAATTTCCGATTCCGCCGACATGAATGCCGTCTCCGCCAATGCGGGAAAATTGCCTTTAAATTTAAATCGTTCGGTAACACTGAACTTCCATAATACGGATTGAATCTTTAAGCGAGTCAGAGATAGTCTCAGAGAGCCAGAGGCAAAGAGAATCAGAGAGCGGCAGAGGAGGCCTAGAGGTTCTGATCGTACCTTGAGGCTGGTGCAGGAGGAGCGCTGCGCCCTCGTCGAGGAGCTGCCTCCGTTCTCTGTCGTCCCTCTCTCCTTGGCCGCCGGCTCCATCCTGCACAGATGGCTCACGTTTTCCTTGGGCAGAGTTACCCTTATGGAATTTCTTGGCATTGATGCATGCAACCCTGCAAATAGATGATTCAAGCATGTGACCCAGATCTCTTCCTATCCAGAAAATAAGTGTGTTTGTAGCAGCATTGCTCCAGTCCGAAGGCTAGGAAGGCCAACGAATTCAATTTGATTTTAAGATTTTTTTGGATTGCAGTCCACGGGAAATAAATAACAGTATTTTATTAGAAAAACAAATGGTTTTAGTAGCATATCATAGATTAAGAATATAGACTGAGATTTGACACACTTTGGGCAACAACAAAAAATAAAATCAAAGGGAGATGACACTCAAATACTGCCTAAATCCCAGAATCTTGCTCCTACTTGCTTGCTCCTACTTTCAACCAAAGAGCCTTGGACATGAGAGTACCAAGTGATCTAGATGCAACCTGTCCAGAGCACCCACCCAACTCTCTCTCTCACACACATTCTCTTTCTCTCATCCCTCTCCCCCTGTCTCTCTCTTGCACTCTTCCCTCCTTCCCTGTCTCTCAGGCAGCCTACCACCTTATGAATAGTAAATAGCTTCCCCTCATCCACTCAAATGATCCAATCAAGATAGAAATATGCTGGGGTTCAAGTTTTGGCCCTGCAGTGTAACCATCAGGACAAATTGTATATATATATCTACATACACACACACAAATGTATGTGGACACCCCTTCAAATTAGTGGATTTGGCTATTTCAGCCACACCCGTTGCTGACAGGTATATAACAACGAGCACACCGCCATGCAATCTCCATAGACAAACAGTGGCAGTAGAATAGCCTTACTGAAGAGATCAGTGACTTTCAACATGGCACAGTCATGGGAAGGTAAGTCAATTCGTCAAATTTCTGCCCTGCTAGGCTACCCTGGTCAACTGTAAGTGCCGTTAATGTGAAGTGGAAACGTCTAGGAGCAACATCAACTCAGCTGCGAAGTGATAGGCTACAAAAGCTCACAGCGTGTAAAAATCGTCTGTCCTCAGTTGCTACACTCACTACAGAGTTCCAAACTGCCCCTGGAAGCAATGTCAGCACAATAACTGTTCGTCGGGAGCTTCATGAAATGGGTTTCCATGGCCGAGCAGCCGCACACAAGATCAACCATGTGCAATGCCAAGTGTCGGCTGGAGTTATGTTAAGCTCGCCGCCATTGGACTCTGGAGCAGTGGAAACGTGTTCTCTGGAGTGATGAATAATACTTAACCATCTGGCAGTCCAACGGATGAATCTGGGTTTGGCAGATGCCAGGAGAACATTACCTGCCCAAATGCATGGTGCCAACTGTAAAGCTTGGTAGAAGAGGAACAATGGTCTGGGGCTGTGTTTATGGTTTGGGCTAGGCCCCTTAGAATCATTCTAGATGATTCTGTGTTTCCAACTTTGTGGCAACAGTTTGGAGAAGGCCCTTTCCTGTTTCAGCATGACATTGCCCCGTGCACAAAGTGAGGTCCATACAGAAATGATTTGTTTAGATCAGTGTTGAACAACTTAACTGGCCTGCACAAAGCCTGTTAAGTTGCCACAAACCTCAACCCCATCGAACACATTTGGGATGAATTGGGTCACCGACTGCGAGCCAGGCCTAATCGCCCAATTTCAGTGGCCAACCTCACTAATGATCTTGTGGCTGAATGGAAGCAAGTCTCCGCAGCACTGTTCTAGTGGAAAGCCTTGCCAGAAGAGTGCAGGCTGTTATAGCAGCAAAGGGGGACCAACTCCATATTAATGCCCATGATCTTTTTTATATATTCGACAAGCTGGTGCCCACATACTTTTGGTCATCCACTCTGATTTATATCCATTTATGTGTCAGGTCAAAGGGCACTTGAATGTTTATTGGTCAGTACCTGCCATGTTGTTTGAGATGCAGCCTAGAAAAACATGCGTTGTGAGACCTTGGCCAATAGATGCCATGTGTCAAGGCAGCAGCTACTCTTCCTGGGGTCCGGCAAACTTAAGGCACTTATACAATTTTAAAAACATTACAATACAGAATTCACAACACACTAAGTGTGTGCCCTCAGGCCCATATTCCACTACCAGATATCTACAACAGAAAATCCATGTGTAGGTGAGTATAGTGCGTGTGTTATCATGTGTGTGTGTGTGTCTGTGCCTATGTTTGTGTTGCTTCAGGCCCCGCTGTTCCATAAGGTGTATTTTTACCTGCTTTTTAAATCTGATTCTACTGCTTGTATCAGTTACCTGATGTGGAATAGAGTTCTATGTAGTCATGGCTCTATGTAGTACTGTGCGCCTCCCATAGTCTGTTCTGGACTTCGGGATTGTGAAGAGAACTCGGGTGGAACGTCTTTTGGGGTATGCATGGGTATTTTAAACAGACAGCTCGGTAAATTCAGCTTGTTAACACCTCTCTGCGCACGGTACCCACTAGCGGCCTGAAATTCCACAACATACGTTGATCGCTACATAAATAGTCATATTAAACATTCATGAAAATACAAGTGTCTCACATGTATCGAAAGCCTAGAATCTTGCTAATCCAACTGCGTTGTCAGATTTAAAAAATAATTTACTGTGAAAGAATACAATGCGATTATCTGAGCATAGAGCCCCATAAAAAAACTATTTTAACCAGCACAGGCGTAACATAATCACAAACGGCATTAAAATAAATTGTTTACCTTTGACGATCTTCATCTGTTTGCAATCCCAATGCTCATTGTTACACAATGAATGATCTTTTGTTTGATAAAATCCGTTTTTATAGCCTAACAGGAAACATTTGTGAACTGCTTGTGTCGTGAATTCCGTCTCATTCCATTTTCGACGACACATTCCAGGTAAATAACCCACACAGAATGTGACTTTTCCAGTCACGTTTGGTTTCACTGCAATCAACTGGTTTCTTTGTAAGACAATCAAATGTGATGGGCCATTTTGCGGGATGTATTGACTGAAAGAAACCGATTTGAAGACAACAAGTCATGACATCATTGTGCACCAATGATTTGCCCGCTGTTTCGTTGATTGACTGTTTTTTAACCCAATGATCACTGATCGTCTTGAAATCTAGCTGGGTAGATAGCCAATGAGCTGAGCTTAACGGCAATACGCCATGTTTATGTTTTGCAAGACCAACCCATGTAGTAAGCTTCAGCGTAAAGTGAGTCATTCGCTATTGAAGTTTCATACCGGAAAGAGCTACGCATATTACGCACTGCATTGTTTGGTGAACGTGCAGATTCAGCTGTTTATATATCAATCATTATGGCGACTAAGTCAAGGAAAGCTAAATCTAAGTCTAGATATACAGATGTACACACAATTTTAGAAAAAATTGTTTGGGAGGTGAGACAGAGATTGTTGTAGGACGCTTCATTTTGCGATTGTGGAGGAATATTTTTTGAACCGGAGAGGACATCGTTTTGGACTGGTAAGTTCTTATCATGCTTATTTGAAATTAATAATATAAAATATTAGTGATTTTTTTTCAAATTTAGAAGCAATATATAAACATGTAATGTCATGAAATGTGAGATGCGTGTGTCTGCCGCCCCACCCCAACCCACATGAAATAGCCTATTTGAGGCTGTTGAGGAGAGGGCAGGACCACATCAATGGCCAAAGTGAAATGGAGACAGTAGATCTAGCTGGTCTGTCAAAATATAATAGAAACAGTAGATCTAGCTGAAATGTCATAATATAAAAGAGACAGTAGATCTAGCAGGTAATAATAATATAATAATATATTCAACCTAATATATTCAACCTTCAACTCTCTATATACAGTTCCTTGCGAAGGTATTCGGCCCCCTTGAACTTTGCGACCTTTTGCCACATTTCAGGCTTCAAACATAAAGATATAAAACTGTATTTTTGTGAAGAATCAACAACAAGTGGGACACAATCATGAAGTGGAACGACATTTATTGGATTTTTCAAACTTTTTAACATCTCAAAAACTGAAAAATTGGGCTTGCAAAATTAATAAGTTAATACTTTGTTGCGCCACCTTATGCTGCGATTACAGCTGTAAGTCGCTTGGGGTATGTCTCTATCAGTTTTGCACATCGAGAGACTGAAATTTTCCCATTCCTCCTTGCAAAACAGCTCGAGCTCAGTGAATTTGGATGGAGAGCATTTGTGAACAGCAGTTTTCAGTTCTTTCCACAGATTCTCGATTGGATTCAGGTCTGAACTTTATGTTTTGGATCATTGTCTTGTTGGAAGACAAATCTCCGTCCCAGTCTCAGGTCTTTTGCAGACTCCATCAGGTTTTCTTCCAGAATGGTCCTGTATTTGGCTCCATCCATCTTCCCATCAATTTTAACCATCTTCCCTGTCCCTGCTGAAGAAAAGCAGGCCCAAACCATGATGCTGCCACCACCATGTTTGACAGTGGGGATGGTGTGTTCAGGATGATGAGCTGTGTTGCTTTTACGCCAAACATAACGTTTTGCATTGTTGCCAAAAAGTTCCATTTTGGTTTCATCTGACCAGAGCACCTTCTTCCACATGTTTGGTGTGTCTCCCAGGTGGCTTGTGGCAAACTTTAAATGACACTTTTATGGATATCTTTAAGAAATGGCTTTCTTCTTGCCACTCTTCCATAAAGGCCAGATTTGTGCAATATACGACTGATTGTTGTCCTATGGACAGAGTCTCCCACCTCAGCTGTAGATCTCTGCAGTTCATCCAGAGTGATCATGGGCCTCTTGGCTGCATCTCTGATCAGTCTTCTCCTTGTATGAGCTGAAAGTTTAGAGGGATGGCCAGGTCTTGGTAGATTTGCAGTGGTCTGATACTCCCTCCATTTCAATATTATCGCTTGCACAGTGCTCCTTGGGATGTTAAAAGCTTGGGAAATCTTTTTGTATCCAAATCCGGCTTTAAACTTCTTCACAACAGTATCTCAGACCTGCCTGGTGTGTTCCTTGTTCTTCATGATGCTCTCTGCGCTTTTAACAGACCTCTGAGACTATCACAGTGCAGGTGCATTTATACAGAGACTTGATTACACACAGGTGGATTGTATTTATCATCATTAGTCATTTAGGTCAACATTGGATCATTCAGAGATCCTCACTGAACTTCTGGAGAGAGTTTGCTGCACTGAAAGTTAAAGGGGCTGAATAATTTTGCACGCCCAATTTTTCAGTTTTTGATTTGTTAAAAAGGTTTGAAATATCCAATAAATGTCGTTCCACTTCATGATTGTGTCCCACTTGTTGTTGATACTTCACAAAAAAAAAAATACAGTTTTATATCTTTATGTTTGAAGCCTGAAATGTGGCAAAAGGTCGCAAAGTTCAAGGGGCCGAATACTTTCGCAAGGCACTGTATATCTGTTTATTATACCTGTCGATACAGGGCTCATATGTGAAACTATTCTAACTGAACATTTTCTTTCACAGTGACACTGACTCCGAATGGGAGTCTTATCCGGTGTCCTGTGTGAATTTAAGTATGCTCTCTCTAATTCTCTCTTTCTCTCTCTCTGAGGACCTGAGCCCTAGGACCATGCGTCAGGACTACCTGGCATGATGACTTGCTCTCCCCAGTCCACCTGGCCATGCCGCTGTTCCAGTTTCAACTGTTCTGCCCGCGGCTATGGAACCCTAAACTGTTCATTTTTACTCTTGAGGTGCTGTCCTGTTGCACCCTCTACAACCACTGTGATCTCCACCCGGCACAGTCAGAAGAGGACTGGCCACCCCTCATAGCCTGGTTCCACTCTAGGTTTCTTCCTAGGATTTTGCCTTTCTAGGGAGTTTTTCCTAGCCACAGTGCTTCTACACCTGCATTGCTTGCTGTTTGGGGTTTTAGGCTGGGGCTATATAAATTGATTTGATTTGATAGACGACTGAGGGTCTTCCAAATATTGAAAGTGTGTAAATAGTTACCCATGTTATTTTGTAAATGTATATATATTTTTTATTTTATTTTATTATTATTTGTTGTTTTTCTCTCAATTGTTTTTTTTGGGGGGGGGATGTGTTAGAACACCATTTTGGTATTTTGTATATAGTTATTTGTTTCAAAATGTATACCTTCACCAATTTGGCCACTTGGGTACATTTGGGTTACTTGTGTGTGACACCTGGATGACTTCATGATAAATGTCATGTAGCACACTCATTTTGGAAGTTATCATTCTGAAACTTTGCACAAGTACTGTTGACCTCCTATATTTTTCACTGAAATTGTCCACATCATCCTATCTGGATGTTTGTTTTATATTGTTCATTTTAAATATGATACAAAAATAAATACAAAAACATGTTTTTTTAGTTGTTTTATCTAAACCAGATCTATTGTGTTATATTCTCCTACATTCAATTCACATGAACACAAACTTCAGAGTGTTTTCTTTCAAATGGTACCAAGAATATGCATATCCTTGGCTCTGTGACTGAGCTACAGGCTGTTAGATTTGGGTATGTCTTCAGGTGGAAATTGCACAAAGGGGGGGGGGGGATCTGTAAGAGGTTTTAACACCTCTTACAATAACATGTAATGAGGAAGTCAATCTCTCTTCCACTTTGAGCCATGAGAGATTGACATGCATGTCATTAATGTTAGGTCTCTATGTACTTTTAAGGGCCAGCCGTGCTGCCCTGTTCTGAGCCAACTGCAATTTTCCCAAGTCACTCTTTGTGGCACCTGACCAGACGACTGAACAGTAGTCCAGGTGCGGCAAAACTAGGGCCTGTAGGACCTGCCTTGTTGATAGTGTTGTTAAGAAGGCAGAGCAGCACTTAATTATGGACAGACTTCTCTCCATCTTAGCTACTTTTGCATCAATATGTTTTGACCATGACAGTCACCTCAACTTGCTCAATTTCCACAGTATTCATTACGAGATGTAGTTGAGGTTTAGGGTTTAGTCAAGGATTTGTCCCAAATACAATGCTTTTAGTTTTGTAAATATTTAGGACTAACTTATTCCTTGTTACCCATTCCAAAACTAAGTGCGCTCTTTGTTAAATGTTGCAGTAATTTCAGTCGCTGTAGTAGCTGACGTGTATAGTGTTGAGTCATCCGCATACATAGACACACTGGCCTTACTCAAAGCCAGTGGCATGTCGTTAGTAAATATTGAAAAAAGCAAGGGGCCTAAACAGCTACCCTGGGGAATTCCTGCTTCTACCTGGATTATGTTTGCGAGGCTTCCATTAAAGAACACCCACTGTGTTATGGTAGACAGGTTATCCACATTATAGCAGGGGTGTAAAGCCATAACACACGTTTTTCCAGCAGCAGAGGGGGGTCAGGGAGTGTTTAACGCCTTACTCCAGTGGTTCCCAAACTCGGTCCACGTTTTGGTTTTTGCACTGACACCACACAGCTCAGGGTCCTGAGGACTGAGTTTGGGAAATCCTGTCATACTTCGGCTACGGAGAGCGTGATTACACAGTCATCTGGAACAACTGGTGTGGTCATGCATTGTTCCGTGTTGCTTGCCTCAAAGCGAGCATAGAAGGCATTTAGCTCGTCTGGTAGGCTAGGGTCACTGGGCAGCACTGGGTTTCCCTTTCTAATCTGTGATAGTTTGCAAGCTTTTGCAAGCTTTGCAACTTTGCAACTTCGAGCAGCAGAGCCAGTGTAGTAATATTCGATCTTAGTCCTGCATTGACATACTGGTAGAAATTAGGTAAAACCGGATATCTGTTTTCCTGCATTAAGAAACACCACCTCTGGATAAGCATTTTCTTGTTTGCTTATGGCCTTATTGTCACGGTTTTCTAATGGTGAAGGAGAGTCGGACCAAACTGCAGCGCGTATATTGTGATCCATGTTTATTTACACAACGTAACACGAATCCAAAACACAAACTCTACAAAACAATAAACGTAGTGAAAACCGGAAACAGCCTTAACTGGTGCAAACTAACACAGACTAAGGACATCAAGACACTCAGGACAATCACCCACAATACAACCAAAGAATATGGCTGCCTAAATATGGTTCCCAATCAGAGACAACGATAAACACCTGCCTCTGATTGAGAACCAGAACTGATTGAGAACTAGACTAACCTAGAACACCACACTATCTACACACCACATACAAAAACCCATGTCACACCCTGGCCTGACCAAATACATGAAGAAAAACACAAAATACTACGACCAGGGCGTGACAGAACCCCCCCCCCCCTAAGGTGCGGACTCCCGAACGCACCTCAAATCAATAGGGAGGGTCCGGGTGGGCGTCTGTCCATGGTGGCGGCTCCGGCGGGGGACGTGGACCCCACTTCACAATGGTCTTAGTCCGCCTTATTGTCCGCCTCCATGGCTTTCTCACCATGGCCACCCTTATCAATGACCCCACTGGACAGAGGGGCAGAAGCTCTGGACAGAGGGGCAGAAGCTCAGGAGTGAAAAGAAGCTCAGGACAGAGGGGCAGCAGCGCCGGACAGGCGGGAGACTCCGGCAGCAGCGCCGGACAGGCGGGAGACTCCGGCAGCAGCGCCGGACAGGCGGGACCATCTGCAGGGAGGAGACAGAGAGACAGCCTGGTGCGTGGGGCTGCCACAGGAAACACCAGGCTGGGGAGACCTTCAGGAGGCTTGGTGTTAGGAGAAGGCACCTGAAGGATCGGGCTGTGAGGGAGCACTGGAGCTCTGGTAAGCAACCTTGGCACCACTTCCCCAGGCTGGACAACTACTCTAGCCCGGACCCTCCAGAGCGCAGGCACAGGTTGAACCGGGCTGTGGGTAAGCACGGGAGATCTAGTGCTTACTACACGCACCTCTCCCTTAGGCTCCACTCCCACATTTGCCCGGCACGAGCGGAGCGCAGGCAGAGGATGCACTGCACCCTCCCAGCGCCCCGGAGACACAGCACGCAGAGCCGGCGCAGGATAACCTGGACCAAAACTGAGTACCGGCGACCAGACCCGCTGAGCAGGCACCATACGCCCTGGCTCAATGCCCACACTCGCAAGGCACTTTCGGGGGGCTGCCCTATAGTGCACCGGGCTATGGGCACGCACTGGCGACACCGTGCGCTTAACCGCACGGTGCCTGACCAGAAATGCGCTGCTTATAATAAGCACGAGGCGTGAGCTCAGGTCTGCTACCTGACTTAGTACCACACCTCGTCTGCCCCCACCCCCCCCAAAAAAAATTGGGGCTGCCTCTCGTACCGGTCGCACTGCCGTGCTGCCTCCTCACATCGCCAGCTCCTCTCTCCGGCTGCCTCTGCCTCCACCTGTTCCCATGGAAGGCGATCCTTTCCCGCCAGGATCTCCTCCCAGGTGTAGCAACCCTTGCCGTCCAATACATCCTCCCATGTCCATTCCTCCTGTGATGCTGGCCGCTGTCGTCGCTGCTGTTTACCACGCCGCTTGGTCCGAGTTGGGTGGGTGATTCTGTCACGGTTTTCTAATAGTGAAGGAGAGTCGGACCAAACTGCAGCGCGTATATTGTGATCCATGTTTATTTACACAACGTAACACAAATCCAAAACACAAACTCTACAAAACAATAAACGTAGTGAAAACCGAAACAGCCTTAACTGGTGCAAACTAACACAGACTAAGGACATCAGGACAATCACCCACAATACAACCAAAGAATATGGCTGCCTAAATATGGTTCCCAATCAGAGACAACGATAAACACCTGCCTCTGATTGAGAACCACTTCAGACAGCCATAGACTAACCTAGAACACCCCACTAAGCTACAATCCCACTATCTACACACCACATACAAAAACCCATGTCACACCCTGGCCTGACCAAATACATGAAGAAAAACACAAAATACTACGACCAGGGCGTACACTTATACTGTATATTATCAATGTCTTTGTTCAGCCACGACTTGGTGAAACATAGGATATTACAGTTTTTGATGTCCTGTTGATAGGATAGTCTCAAATGGAGCTCATCCAGTTAATTCTCCAGTGATTGCACATTCGCCAGTTGAACGGCGGTAAAGGCAGATTATCCATTCCCTGACGCAGTCAGCTCTTCGATCTCTGTAACGGTGTCTCCTCTTCATACAATTGACAGGGATGTGGGCCTGTTCCGGGAAGAGCCGTACATAATTAGCTTCAGACTCATTAAAGAAACAAATCCTTGTCCAGTTCGAGGTGAGTAATCGCTGTTCTGATGTCCAAAACCTATTTATTTTGGGTCATAGGAAATGATGGTGGAAACATTATGTACTAAAAAGTTAAAAACAGTGGGGAAAAACCCACACAAAATAGTACAATTGGTCAGGAGCCCATAAAACGTCAGCCATCCTCTCCGGCACCCATGTTAACTGATACCAGTTTTGACTTAAAGTGGTTTGACAATCTATGGCAATACTTGAAAATGGCTGTCGAGGAATGATCAACAACCAACTTGACAGAGCTTGAAGGATAAAAATAAAAAGGTGCAAATATTGTACAATCCAGGTGTGCAAAACTCTTAAGAGATTTACCAAGTAAAACTCACAGCTGTGATTGCTGCCAAAGGTGATTCTAACATGTATTGAACACATATGAAAGCAAGATTTGCGTTTTATTTTTCACACATTTATTACAAATGTTAGACTTTTTTCCACTTTGAAATTACTGAGTATTTGGTGTAGATCGTTGACAAAAAAAAAAAAAAAAAAAAAAAAAATGTAATCCCACAACAAAATGTGGAAAAAAAATCAAAGGGTGTTAATACTTTATGAAGGCACTGTACTTTTGAATTGATGACTCACTTTAAACACAGAGTTAAATTGTTACAGCGTTCTCATTCAGGGGCGCAACAAATATAGCCTCTTACAAAGCACACCTCAATATGTGTTAATGAGCCAAACGCTCTAACCACCAGTTAACCTGCTGCCCTATATATGGCAGGGCACTGTATTCTGTGGGGTGGAATTACAGTGTCTTTCGAAACAGACATTCTCCGACAATGCGCCATTTCCGACAGTGTGCCGCACAGTTAAACATTTCCGAGTTTGTGTGTGTGTTGATAATACCTCAAATTACCGTATGAAATGTAGTTTTCTGTTACAGTGTAGGTAGGCAGATTCCTCACCTCAATTCACTGTGAATCTTTGATGCATACAAAGCATAAATTACATGATTTGTGATGGAGTACGAGTCATGAGTTTCCAAAAACACTTGAACTGCAAGTAGCCTAAATAAATACACGCGAACTAACATATAGTTGTCTTCGTGGTCGACCTATCTGACAGCTTCGGTCTATTCCAGCTGTGATGCTCAGCATAAGTAAAGCGTCACAACAAAAGCTATCAAACACTTGTGTAGGAGAAGAAGAAAAAATGTTGAGTCACTTACCAAGTCTACCACGAAACAATCGCCCTATATTTTCCAATGAGGTAACACAACAACCTATGACAAAAGCGCGTAATATTCCCGGTGGAAGAGAGTTTTGGACAGCGCAGAGTGCGCGGCAGATGTCTCGAGCTCAGGGGAAACTTCTCATATGGATGAAGAGCAGTAAAGCCACCGGCTATTAAAGGTCATAGAAGAAGGTATTTCTCAAAAGTTCTTCTTCCCGCCTCTTGTCTTCATCACAATTCCAATTATCTAAATATTTGACCTCAATCAGACAAGGTTTCCACAACATTCTCGCTAAGAAGTTAAATCTGTGTGCAACCCTAACGCTGCTTGTAGAAATTAGCTCACGCACGTGATAACACTTGAGAGGGAGAGAGGCTATGCGCACGGTAATGATGATATGTATCCTCCATCCAGAGTTGATTCGCTCGAACACAAAGCTTCTCGATGGACAAAAAGTAAAACAACCGTTTTTAATTTGTTAACCGTTATTATGTTGTGATTGAAAATAGGTAAAGTGATGGGAAAGTCATTCATCTTCAAAGGGGCGTTGTGGTGTTGGGCATGATGCTTCACCAAAACATGTTCTAAAATAATCCTATCTCATGCCAGACACAATTTAGCATGTGACGTCTGCAATGCACATTTGATGTCAGTGAGAGAAACAATAAGGCAAACAGATGTTATAGTGTATAGAATTGTCACATAACAAGGCATAATACAACATAACGATTCTACTTATATAAGGTAGCCGAGTCCATATTATAAACCGGGTGGTTCGAGCCCTGAATTGCTGACAGCCATGGTATATCTGACCTTATACCACGGGTATTTTTACTACTCTAATTATGTAGGTAACCAGTTTGTAATAACAATAAGGCACTCTGAGGTTTGTAGTATTTGGCCAATATACCACGGCTAAGGGCTGTATCCAGGCACTCCGCTTTGCGTCAGTGCATAAAGATCTGTGGTATATTAGCCATATACCACACCCCCTCTGGCCTTATTGATTAAATATAACACTTCCACTAATCACACACACACAGAGTTGGGTAGGTTACTTTCTAAATGTAATTCGTTACAATTACTAGTTACCTGTCCAAAATTGTCATTGATTTGCATTGGTCTTGTGCCACAAATACTAACAAGTTAGCATTTGAAAAAAAGTGTCCATACAAAACCGAAGCATGGGTTGCTGTCATACCTTGTCCCTAGACTGCTTACAGGTTAAGGAAAACAATATATCATTTTGTAATTTGGGTGAACAATCCCTTTAAAATTGAGATTTCTTAAAAAGGGGGATTTCTTAAAAAAGAAACATCACTTAATAGCAGGAACAGCACCAATCTGAGATGGTGGATTTCATGGCTTGCTGAAATGACATGGAACGACCCAGTAGCTTACAGGCAGCTCGGTGGCAAGTATAATCCTGTATTTAATATTACCATACACCTACTGTACTGTGATATAAATACAGTATCACAGCAAGTACTGTGTAATGACACAGTAAAATAGACTGTATTATACTGCAAAAAAAAATAAAAAGTAGATGCACCCATAATTTGAATTAATTAATGGACATTTATTGAGGGGAGGGGTTTATTTTTTTACAGTGTTTTACTGTAATTACAAGGTATTGGTGTAAACAGTTTGGCTGCAAGGTAAAGTGTTTACACATTACAGTATATTAACAAATATTTTGTGTTTTATATCACTTGCACTTCTTAATAACAAAGGCTTCCAAACTGGCATCTACACAGGGCAAAAACAGACCAAAAGGACATGGCAAAATACTCAAAATACCCCTCAAAATACTCATCCATTAAAGAGTTAACACTTGCTGCCACTTCAATCTGTCCCCTATACAAATTGAGGGGGCACTATAATCACATAGGAGTTAAATTGTTACAGCATTCTCACTTGTGTGTGCAACAAATATAGTGTATGTAGCCTCTTACAAGGCACTCCTCCAAATATGTTAATGAGCCAGAAACAACAATACCATGCACCTAGTGGTCAAAAGGTTTTTGGGGCTCCAAAGATACGGTACGGTACTGTATTCTGTGGGGTGGTATTACAGTACCATTCCAAATACAGCAATTCTTTCCCCTCCCACAACCTTTTCCCCCAATGCACCATAATGTACAGAATGCTGCAGTAAAACGTTTCAGAGTGTTTTACTGTTGATAATACTGTAATTACCATATAATTACAGTTATCCGTTACAAGTGACTTTAACTGATTACATTTTTTGTCATCAGATTCCCATGTAATCTGTTACTCCCCAACCCTGGACACACACACATCTTTGTTTTACTATCCTTGTGGGGACCAAAAATGTATTCCCATGAAAATCTTATTTTCCCTAACCCACCCTAATTGTAACCCTTTCCCTTTCCCTAACCCCTAACATGCTGGCTAAACTGGCTGCCTTTGTGCATGAGCGTTGCAAAATAAATGTATACATACATGTTATTCAATCATTTCATCCAAATTGCTTGTCAACGGCATCTGTGTAGCGAGGTGTTAAGATCGAACGTGGTTCTATTTTAGACTCTTGACACGCTGCAAATCCCACCTCTCCTATCGACTCATTGGTTTTTATCAGCCTACTAACCCATGTGGGTGTCACGCCCTGGTCGAAGTATGTATGTTTGTCTTCATTTATTTGGTCAGGCCAGGGTGTGACATGGGTTATTGTGGTGCGTTTTTGTCATGGGGTTTTTGTGGGGTGTCTAGCATAGTCTATGGCTGCCTGAGGCGGTTCTCAATCAGAGTCAGGTGATTATCGTTGTCTCTGATTGGGAACCATATTTAGGCAGCCATATTCTTTGAGTTGTTGTGGGTGATTGTTCCTGTCTCTGTGTTAGTTGTCACCAGAGAGGCTGAATAGGTTTTCACATTCCGTTTGTTGTTTTTGTATTGTTCGTTTTTTCCTTCATTAAAGATGTATCGAACTAACCACACTACATTTTGGTCCGCTTCTCCTTCGACGGAAGAAAGCCGTTACAGTGAGTGATTGAAAGATGAACAAGATCCACACTCCAGTCCAGTTGGTGGCGGTAATGCAACTAAAGTTGGTTTCCAACCGTCATATATAATCCACAGAAGGAGAAGGAGAAGCAAGATGGAGAGATTAATCAAAGAAAAATAATTTAAAACTAACTAGGTTTCCCCTTTTATGTGTCTTAATTGTCGGAGTAGAGAACACACGATTTTGTATGACTCAAAATGGTTAAAAAGTCTACAAAGATCCAGCATAAAAGGACCATATGCATTTCAGGTACAATAACAACCCAATGTTATCTCTCAGGACAAATTACCTTTCAAAAACTATAGGTGGTATTCTGCCTTCTCCCTACAGTTTTCAGCAGTTCACTTCGCCCACGACTGCCTCATGTGAACTACAATCCCGACTCTGTGTTTTAACATTTAGAAATGTCGATAACCATTGCTTGCAATACGGCTTTCTAAACATAAATGGATTGCCCTTATCTGTCTGTTTTCCGTAAACAAGCTCTGTAACATGGAGATATGGCTGTGTGGGAACACTAACCCTTTAAAGATGTGAATCAATTTAACCTTTTGTTTTTAGACAATTATTTCTTGCTGATATGAAAGATAAGATCCAACAGGTCCCAAACCTGCTCAATGGAATTGAGATCCGGGCTCTTCACTGGTCATGGCAGGACACTGACATTCCTGTCTTGCAGGAAATCACGCACAGATGAGCAGTATTGCTGGTGGCATTGTGCTGGAGGGTCATGTCAGGATGAGCCTGCAGGAAGGGCACCACATGAGGGAGGAGGATGTCTTCCCTGTAATGCACAGCGTTGAGATTGCCTGCAATGACAAAAAGCTCAGTCCGATGATGCTGTGACACACCGCCCCAGACCATGAAGGATCCTCCAAATCCAAAACGATCCCGCTCCAGAGTACAGGCCTTGGTGTAACGCTCATTCCTTCGGCGATAAACGCAAATCCGACCATCACCCCCAGTGAGACAAAACCGTGACTTGTCAGAGAAGAGCTATTTTTGCCAGTCCTGTCTGATCCAGAGGCAGTGGGTTTGTGCCCATAGGCAACGTTGTTGCCGGTGATGTCTGGTGAGGACCTGCCTTACAACAGGCCTACAAGCCCTCAGTCCAGCCTCTCTCAGCCTATTGCGGACAGTCTGAGCACTGATGGAGGGATTGTGTGTTTCTGGTGTAACTTGGGCAGTTGTTGTTGCCATCCTGTACCTGTCCCGCAGGTGTGATATTCGGATGTACCGATCCTGTGCAGGTGTTGTTACATGTGGTCTGCCACTGCGAGGACGCTCAGCTGTCCGTCCTGTCTCCCTGTAGCACTGTCTTAGGCATCTCACAGTACGGACATTGCAATTTATTGCCCTGGCCACATCTGCAGTCCTCATGCCTCCTTGCCTAAGGCATGTTCACGCAGATGAGCAGGGACCCTGGGCATCTTTCTTTTGGTGTTTTTCAGAGTCCGTAGAAAGGCCTCTTTAGTGTCCTAAGTTTTCATAACTGTGACCTTAATTGCCTATCGTCTGTAAGCTGTTAGTGTCGTAACGACCGTTCCACGGGTGCATGTTCATTAATTGTTCATGGTTCTTTGAACGAGCAGGGAAACCATGTTTAAACCCTTTACAATGAAGATCTGTGAAGTTATTTGTATTTTACGCATTATCTGTGAAAGACAGGGTCGTGAAAAAGGGACATTTCTTTGTTAGCTGAGTTTATGTATGTGTGTATGACTGTGATTGCATAAATTGCTTCCAATCTAATCTATCATACACACTCATAACAAATGGTTCTATATAGTGCAAAATAGAGTTTGTCCTTTAGCGTCTCTTTTCATGGTGCTATAAAGAACCCTTTCCAAAGTTGCTTTAAAGAACCATTAAAAAAAGGTTAGCGCATCAAACAGGGTTCTGCTATCGTTGCAACCTTTTTTGGTGCCACAGAGAACCATTTTTCATCTTTATAGATCCTTAATGGAGAATGGTTCTATTAAGAACCTTTCTCAACTTAAAAGGTTCTTCAAATAACCATTTGAAGAACCATGGACTTTACAGGGGCTCTTATTCTGGTTCGCCAAACAGTAAAAAAAAAACAGAAGTTACTGGCAGCCCTTTATAAATTAAAAAAGTACAGTATGTTCCAGCTATTGTCGTTCTTTTAACTCAACGTAACGTAAACAACACTGCTAGCTAGCCAGCTAGCCCCGAATAGCAGCACTGTAGAAATTATTACACTCAACGGAACGACTTGATTAGTGTAGTGCCAACAACGCAGCTACTGCCAGCTAGCCTACTTCAGCAGTACTGTATCATTTTAATCATTTTAGTCAATAAGATTCTTGCTACGTAAGCTTAACTTTCTGAACATTCGAGACGTGTAGTCCACTTGTCATTCCAATTTCCTTGCATTAGCGTAGCCTTTTCTGTAGCCTGTCAACTATGTGTCTGTCTATCCCTGTTCTCTCCTCTCTGCACAGACCATACAAACGCTCCACACCGCGTGGCCGCGACCACCTAACCTGGTGGTCCCAGCGCGTACGACCCACGTGGAGTTCCAGGTCTCCGGTAGCCTCTGGAACTGCCGATCTGCGGCCAACAAGGCAGAGTTCATCTCAGCCTATGCCTCCCTCCAGTCCCTTGACTTCTTGGCACTGACGGAAACATGGATCACCACAGATAACACTGCTACTCCTACTGCTCTCTCCTCGTCCGCCCACGTGTTCTCGCACACCCCGAGAGCTTCTGGTCAGCGGGGTGGTGGCACCGGGATCCTCATCTCTCCCAAGTGCTCTTTCTCTCTTTCTCCCCTTACCCATCTGTCTATTGCCTCCTTTGAATTCCATGCTGTCACAGTTACCAGCCCTTTCAAGCTTAACATCCTTATCATTTATCGCCCTCCAGGTTCCCTCGGAGAGTTCATCAATGAGCTTGATGCCTTGATAAGCTCCTTTCCTGAGGACGGCTCACCTCTCACAGTTCTGGGCGACTTTAACCTCCCCACGTCTACCTTTGACTCATTCCTCTCTGCCTCCTTCTTTCCACTCCTCTCCTCTTTTGACCTCACCCTCTCACCTCCCCCTACTCACAAGGCAGGCAATACGCTTGACCTCATCTTTACTAGATGCTGTTCTTCCACTAACCTCATTGCAACTCCCCTCCAAGTCTCCGACCACTACCTTGTATCCTTTTCCCTCTCGCTCTCATCCAACACTTCCCACACTGCCCCTACTCGGATGGTATCGCGCCGTCCCAACCTTCGCTCTCTCTCCCCCGCTACTCTCTCCTCTTCCATCCTATCATCTCTTCCCTCTGCTCAAACTTTCTCCAACCTATCTCCTGATTCTGCCTCCTCAACCCTCCTCTCCTCACTTACTGCATCCTTTGACTCCCTATGTCCCCTATCCTCCAGGCCGGCTCGGTCCTCCCCCTCCCGCTCCGTGGCTCGACGACTCATTGCGAGCTCACAGAACAGGGCTCCGGGCAGCCGAGCGGAAATGGAGGAAAACTCGCCTCCTGCGGACCTGGCATCCTTTCACTCCCTCCCTCTCTACATTTTCCTCCTCTGTCTCTGCTGCTAAAGCCACTTTCTACCATTCTAAATTCCAAGCATCTGCCTCTAACCCTAGGAAGCTCTTTGCCACCTTCTCCTCCCTCCTGAATCCTCCCCCCTCCCTCCTCCCTCTCTGCAGATGACTTCGTCAACCATTTTGAAAAGAAGGTCGATGACATCCGATCCTCGTTTGCTAAGTCAAACGACACCGCTGGTTCTGCTCACACTGCCCTACCCTATGCTCTGACCTCTTTCTCTCTCTCTCCAGATGAAATCTCGCGTCTTGTGACGGCCAGCCGCCCAACAACCTGCCCGCTTGACCCTATCCCCTCCTCTCTTCTCCAGACCATTTCCGGAGACCTTCTCCCTTACCTCACCTCGCTCATCAACTCATCCCTGACCGCTGGCTACGTCCCTCCCGTCTTCAAGAGAGCGAGAGTTGCACCCTTCTGAAAAAACCTACACTCGATCCCTCCGATGTCAACAACTACAGACCAGTATCCCTTCTCGATTTTCTCTCCAAAACTCTTGAGCGTGCCGTCCTTGGCCAGCTCTACCGCTATCTCTCTCAGAATGACCTTCTTGATCCAAATCAGTCAGGTTTCAAGACTAGTCATTCAACTGAGACTGCTCTTCTCTGTATCACGGAGGCGCTCCGCACTGCTAAAGCTAACTCTCTCTCCTCTGCTCTCATCCTTCTAGACCTATCGGCTGCCTTCGATACTGTGAACCATCAGATCCTCCTCTCCACCCTCTCCGAGTTGGGCATCTCCGGCGCGGCCCACGCTTGATTGCGTCCTACCTGACAGGTCGCTCCTACCAGGTCGCGTGGCGAGAATCTGTCTCCTCACCACGCGCTCTCACCACTGGTGTCCCCCAGGGCTCTGTTCTAGGCCCTCTCTTATTCTCGCTATACACCAAGTCACTTGGCTCTGTCATAACCTCACATGGTCTCTCCTATCATTGCTATGCAGACGACACACAATTAATCTTCTCCTTTCCCCCTTCTGATGACCAGGTGGCGAATCGCATCTCTGCATGTCTGGCAGACATATCAGTGTGGATGACGGATCACCACCTCAAGCTGAACCTCAGCAAGACGGAGCTCCTCTTCCTCCCGGGGAAGGACTGCCCGTTCCATGATCTCGCCATCACGGTTGACAACTCCATTGTGTCCTCCTCCCAGAGCGCTAAGAACCTTGGCGTGATCCTGGACAACACCCTGACGTTCTCAACTAACATCAAGGCGGTGTCCCGTTCCTGTAGGTTCATGCTCTACAACATCCATGAGAGTACGACCCTGCCTCACACAGGAAGCGGCGCAGGTCCTAATCCAGGCACTTGTCATCTCCCGTCTTGATTACTGCAACTCGCTGTTGGCTGGGCTCCCTGCCTGTGCCATTAAACCCCTACAACTCATCCAGAACGCCGCAGCCCGTCTGGTGTTCAACCTTCCCAAGTTCTCTCACGTCACCCCGCTCCTCCGCTCTCTCCACTGGCTTCCAGTTGAAGCTCGCATCCGCTACAAGACCATGGTGCTCGCCTACGGAGCTGTGAGGGGAACGGCACCTCAGTACCTCCAGGCTCTGATCAGGCCCTACACCCAAACAAGGGCACTGCGTTCATCCACCTCTGGCCTGCTCGCCTCCCTACCACTGAGGAAGTACAGTTCCCGCTCAGCCCAGTCAAAACTGTTCGCTGCTCTGGCCCCCAATGGTGGAACAAACTCCCTCACGACGCCAGGACAGCGGAGTCAATCACCACCTTCCGGAGACACCTGAAACCCCACCTCTTCAAGGAATACCTAGGATAGGGTAAGTAAGGGTAAGTAATCCTTCTCCCCTTCTCCCTTCTCCCCCAACAAGATTTAGATGCAAGTGGCTGTTCCACTGGTTGTCATAAGTTGTATGCACCAATTTGTAAGTCGCTCTGGATAAGAGCGTCTGCTAAATGACTTAAATGTAATGTAATGTAAATGTTTCGATACATTTCAAAGAAACTTTGGTTTAACAGTAGATTACTGTAAAGAAGTGCTGTCTCCCGGAACAATTGTTTATTTATTTTTTTAAATGTCCAAGAGAATCCGACATCCTCCCCAGACCTAGAGCTTTTGCTCTTGGTCTGGGATTTCCCGAGACTACTAACTATCACTAGTAACAGGAAGAAGTACAACCTACAACACATAAATGTCTCCCTAGCCTCCCATGCATAGGCAACTTTCTGCCCCTACACTGTAGAATGTACAATAACTTACTGGTAGCAATTAGCCAGTAAATAACAGTAATGTATTTTACAGTAGAGCTACTGTAATCCATTTTATGGTAATCCATTTTATTGCACACATATTTTTACTGTAATCAAATGTACGGTATATTATTGGAATTACTGAATGTAGCGACATATTACCCAGTGTTCTTTGCTAGTTTTCATTTTTGGTCATTTAGTGAGCACTCTTGTCCTTCGCAATTTAAAGGCAAATCAAATCAAATTTTATTTGTCACATACACATGGTTAGCAGATGTTAATGCGAGTGTAGCGAAATGCTTGTGCTTCTAGTTCCGACAATGTAGTGATAACCAACAAGTAATCTAACTAACAATTCCAAAACTACTGTCTTATACACAGTGTAAGGGGATAAAGAATATGTACATAAGGATATATTAATGAGTGATGGTACAGAGCAGCATACAGTAGATGGTATCGATTACAGTATATACATATGAGATGAGTATGTAGACAAAGTAAACAAAGTGGCATAGTTAAAGTGGCTAGTGATACATGTATTACATAGGATGCAGTCAATGATGTAGAGTACAGTATATACGTATGCATATGAGATGAATAATGTAGGGTAAGTAACATTATATAAGGTAGCATTGTTTAAAGTGGCTAGTGATATATTTACATATTTCCCATCAATTCCCGCAGGGCGTTCAACCAAGGTTAATTCAAGAATATATCCCAGTCATAGCAAGAAAAATATTTCTGTAACTGTTGTTGTAGTTATGATACATTGGTCAACAAAATAATTGTATTTACAACAAGATATCTTATTATATATCTTAATATCTCTGGATAGTGCTAATACAATCAACAAAGTTTTTTTTTTAAATCAACGTCTTTCGGCTGCATGGCCTTCATCAGGAGTACAACCCTGACGAAGGCCATGCAGCAGAAAGACGTTGGTTTGTAAAAAAACATTGTTTCTATTGAACATGCCATACTAATAAAGGCATTTTAATTCATTATATGGAGATTGCCTTGGTCCTCCTTTCTTTTTGATGACCAATTTACAGATTTTACCAAAGAGCACCTTCTATCTACCAAAATGTACTATTGTGTATCTTAGTAGCGCTTCCCTTCCTCCTCTTTCTACTAGTGCCAATACAATACTGAGATATTCATGGTAACTTGATACCAGAGCAATGAAACACAGTACAATACAGTAAAAGTGTAAACGTAAAAAAATATATATTTATATATATATATATATATACAGGATTTTACTGCAATTTTACAACACATTAATAATTACTATGTGTTTTCTATCACTTGCACTTCTCGAGGCCTAAATAAAGGCTTCCAAACTGGCCATGATTACAGGGCAAAACATATTGAATGTATATGGGTAAATATCCAACCATTAAAAGGTGTAAGACCCTCTACCAATCTGATCTGTGCCCTATATATACACTGTACTGAACAAAAATATAAACACAACATCTAAAGTGTTGGTCCCATGTTTCCTGAGCTGAAATAAAAGATTGCAGAAATGTTCCATATGCACAAAAATGTTATTTCTCTCGATTTAGCGTGCAGAATTTTCATTACATTCCTGTTAGTGCGCATTTCTCCTTTGCCAAGATAATTCATCAACCTGACAGGTGTGGCATATCAAGAAGCTTATTAAACAGCATGATCATTACACAGGTTCACCTGAGACATAAAGGGCACTCTAAATGTGCAGATTTATCACAACAAAAATGGCACAGATGTCTCAAGTTTTGAAGGAGGTGCAATTGGGCATGCTGACTGCAGGAATATTGCCAATACAATACTGTCCAACAGAGCTGTTGCCAGGGAATTTAATGTTTCTGCCTATCATATGCCGCCTCCAACGTCATTTTAGAGAATTTGGTAGTACGTCCAACCGGCCCTCACAACTGCAGACCACGTGTAACCATGCCATCCCGGGACCTATACACCCATTTCTTCACTCATGGATAGTCTGAGGAAGGGGGTGTTCTGAGGAGTATTTATATATGGAATAAGCCATTTTGTGGGGAGAAACTCATTCTGATTGGCTGGACCTGGCTCCCAGTTAGTGGGCCACTGCCCACCCATGGCTGAATCCCTGCCCAGTCATGTGAAATCCATAGATTAGGGCCTACTGAATTTATTCAATTCACGAATTTCCTTCAATGAACTGTAACTCAGTAAACATTTAGCATTTGTTGTATATATAGTTTTTGTTCAGTTTACACTTCATTGTTAGGAAACTACTAACACATATCAATTAAATTGGTACAGGACTCTCACTAACAGGGGAAACAAATATAGCCCCTTACAAGGAACGCCTTAAAATATGTTAATGAGTCAGTGATTCGTTCTCCTCCCACAATGTACCATAATTTACAGTATGCTGAAGTAAATATATAGCAAAACAACTATACAGTGCTTTATTGTTGAATTGTATTCTAAATCAAATCTGCATTTGCTAATAGTGAATATTTAATTGTATATGACTTGCCTTAACAAATGCTTCTAAACTGACAGTGACTACAGAAAAAGGTTTGAGACTTGCTGCCTCTCCGATCTGTCTTCACATAAATGTAATTGCTAGGGAACCACTACCACATATAACTTCACTGGTACAGCACTGACGTGTCCAACAAATATAGCCTCTTACAAGACATGTCTCAAAATATGTTAATGAGTGAGAAACAACAATACCATGCACCCACTACTTTTCAAAAGGCACACAAAAAATGCAGTATGGTATTGTATTCTTAATTACAGTAAATTACTGGCAGCAATTTGTTGCAGAGTTACAGGGCAAGATTTGTAGAATTCCTAAAATAAGGTATATTACCGTATTCTGTGGGGAACATCATTCTCACTCAATGGTGCAACAAATATAGCCTCTTTGTCACGAACCGGCTCAAAGCCCATAACAAAAAGGGAGACAACATGGAGATAAGAAATAACAAAACAAAAATATATTAACTGAGGTAACCTATATACAAATAAACAATGGTGTGTGTAATCAGTAGTGTAAGTGAGTGGTTGCATGTAGATATGTGAAATGAGGAGTGTTGAAAGATGCCAAAGCAAACAAACAAACACAAAAATGCTACATCCAAAATCAAACAATGTGTCTGTGGAGAGAGTCTCAATGAATGGGGAAAAGGTATACTTATCCTGGGACACACCGGCCCAGGTGTGTCCCATTTGCTGACAACTCTCCCAGCTCGGTCCACCGACATCCTAATAAGGAAGATAACAGCAAAGAGAGAGAATTTGGCAGACAGAGTGTGCGGGTCGTCACACTCTTACAAGGCAGCAATACGTAACTGAACGAAGTACACAG